>NC_136482.1:73573854-73758854 GCF_053919585.1 Euprymna scolopes | reverse complement strand
AAATTTGACTATAGATTATTTCTACGTCGTTGATTTTATCTTCGGGCGACGTGTGTGCGCGTTTTCAGGCGATGCAATAATTCTGTGTGAATAAGTTCTCTGTAAATTACACGATGAAATGTATTGATTGAAACGGCATAGGAGAAAATATTTTCTGTTTTAGTGTTCGTGTTTTTTATCTTTTACTCTTTTTTGTAAACAAATTCATTCAAGTAACATTTATTCAAGTTAACGAGCGATAAATAGAATTATCCAAGGAGGAAAGATTTGAAGATGGGTATGCGTCTATTCGGACGCGATACACTGTAAATCGTATCTTCCAAAATCATTATAACTGTTCTAAAATCACAGGAAATATCCCTTCAATCGTCAAATATTATCATGATTTTTATTAAGCCTTAAACAATGGGCATGACTTACATAACGTGTATACGCACATACACACACATACACACACACACACACACACATATATATATATATATATATATATATATATATATATATATATATATATATATATGTGTGTGTGTAATGATGATACTTTCGTTGATTTCGACGTATGAGCTCAGCTACAACAACTTTTTCCGGAATTCCATACAGATAATTTTTTATAGTAGTGAAGTATTAGTGCAGAGCCAACCACACTTTTGGATATAAATGTTAATCTCAGTCGGCGCAATAACTGCCATAGGACAGAGCCGACAGTAGTCCTCAGATTTTACATAGTTTTATTTCCTGTAGACTAAAACTGAGTGCGCTTCTCTCCGATTGGATTAAACGCGCCCTCTGATATCAGCCTGGAAATTTCTACCTCAGCGCGCGTATATATATATATATATATATATATATATATATATATATATATATATATATATATATATATATTTAAATATATTATATAATTGGAACTCTAGAGAAGACTCTCTCTCTCTCTCTCTCTCTCTCTCTCTCTCTCTCTCTCTCTCTCTCTCTCTCTCTCTATCTCTCTCTTATAATGTTATCGACAGTTCCATCAACATTTTAAAGTCTCTCACTAGATAAGGAAAGGGGCCATAATATTCAAACGTGACCGAATCAATACAGTAAATGGACACTGCAAACGCGCTGGCATATTAAAGCTCTACTTAAATTGTTTCAAATCATCCAGTCAACGTCAACGACCGGACATTGTTTATCTGTCAAAGTAAAACCAGTTCAGTCGAAATTGTTATTTAATCAAACAGCTGCGTTAGTGGGGAGAAAAGGGTAAATGTGCACAGATTGATGGCCATTTTATCATCGTCATCGTCTTTGCTTACATTCCACAGACAAGAATCGTTTATCGTTAATCAAATATTAACAAATGTCACCAAAGATAGCTGCATATGCTAATGGTTGCCGATATTATCACATAAAACGTCGAGAATATAACTTTTTATATTAATAATTTTTATACCTAGAGATGCTTCATTCTTATGCGAAGGACATGATAATTACTACTGGTCGAGAGATTCAAACCCATTCACTATATATATATATATATATATATATATATATATATATATATATATATATATATATACGTGTGTGTGTGTGTGTGTGTGTGTGTGTGTGTGTGTGTGTGTGTATCGTACGGAATGGTCAGGCTAAAATGAATTGAATTAGCGTTATCGAATGTGTTTTTTTTAATTTAGCCAAGTAACCAATCTCAGAATGCTATTACGTCTCCGGGATTAATATTTCTATTTACAATGTCACGGTTTTTCTGAAATTCAAATGAATTTTCTTTCTTTTGTTTTTGTTGTTCTGTTTTCGACAGAGGTGTCGCAATCCTTTTTTGAATGTGTCAAATTAAAAGGTTACCTTATTTTAAGATGTGTGTATTTGTAGTAATTTTTCTATTTCTATTTTACATCTTGGTTTAGCTAAGTTATTTATTTAATTATTTTGTTTTATCTTATTTCTTGTTTATCATTATCCTAAAGTGAAGTTTATTCCCTGTATACAGTTGTTTGTTATTTCACCTATACAGTGTAATAGTTTAATATCGTTATCAAATATTAACAAATTACCTTAAAGTTTTTATCTTTAAAGTTTAGAATTTCAAACTTTTTATTTAGATATATTTTGCATGGGTCTTCTAAATTTCTGCATGTACTGGATTTCCCTTCTATTTTTAACTAATTATTGGCGACCTTCCACATTCTTTAACCTAATAGGTCGGTTGTGCTGTTATTATTTGCTGTGTTTTGTTATTGAATGTGATGTTCTGCAATTACAGCTTTTCTCTGCATTATTATCTGTCTTATTTCTATTTGAATGATTGTTAATTAAGGTTTGGGTTATTATTATTATTTTTAATGGCCATATTATTGTCATTCTTTGTATTATTTTTATATTTGCTGCATTTTTTACACATTTTATTCTTTTTCTCTTCTACTAGCATTTAGTAATTAATTATGTACTTTTAATATCATTTCTAAATTTTCGCAATACTCGTAGGACAGTTTTAGGTTATTTTATGAAATATTTTGGACAAAGAAAGTGCTTTCAATAAGATTTGGGGATTTCTTGTCAAGTTTTACTTTTAGTATCTGATCATGTATATACCAGATTTGGTTTTATTCTAATTTTCATTTTATCATAATTATTAGTGTTTTGTTGATTTTGTGATAGTATTGTATCCATTATATACAGTTCTAAAAAGAACTGCTATAAATGTTGAAATGAAAAAAAAATTAAAAATAGATAAATGTTATAAGAATAAAAGATTACAATAAATGCGTAGCAGAAGAAATAAAAAAAACTAAACAAATAATATTTAATAAAACCAAGAAGAATGCTGAAAGAAAGACAAAGATAAAAGCTCCATTTAAGTCCACTTTTTTGTAAGATATTCAGCGCAAGAACTCTTTCTTCTATCAGAATGAAAAATATTGTCCTTTCTCCTTCTATGAGCTTAAAGTCAGGCAGAACTCGTATGAACAGAATTTCTTGGCAGAAACTTCTCAGTTGTGATACGCTTTATCTCGGGACTGCTTCCATCTTGATTACAATTTGACCGTCTTCAAATTGAACGTCCGGAAATTTTCAATAAGAAATAAAATGCAATTTATACCATTGATCAATTTTTGTACTCTCATAGTATTTTTTTTGTAATTCGGTTAACAATCATTTTCGTCTCAATAACCCTTATCCTAGAGAGGCTATTGGCCTTGCAAAGTAGAGACCTATCAGTAAAACGTAAGTGTGAACAAGGCAAACAAAACAAGGAAATAAATAAGAAGTTGGGAAGATAAAAAAAAGGAACGAAAAGATAAAACAGAAAAAAAGAAACAAAAAACAACAAATATTGTACAAACAACAAATATTTTACAAAATGCAAAAGATAAAAAAATGTTCGAAAATAAAAAGTGAAGAATGGATAAAATATGTTATAATATATAAAAAACAAAAAAATATAAAGAAGTTGTAAACAAAAAACAATGGTTGAGCATATAATTTTATTGTGCTTCTTTCTAAAATGAAAAAAGTGTTTCCCGTTTGATTGACGACCATATTTCAAAGGCCATTCGTTGACCAACACGCCGCAAACACGAATAAAATGTTAATCAAATTGTTAGTTACACAACCCCATATTTCATGAGCTGAGAAAAACAACATGGTGGACATAATTCAAACGAGTGTGAGTTCAGCTTTCGCTTGCGGGCAAAAATGCATGGGGTTAAAACTAAAAGTTGACATTCGCCCTGGGGTCACGTGCGTCGAGTAGACAACACAGACAAGCATAACGGGACCGAACAATAACATGAATAATTCAAAGTAAACAAAGAAACAAAGGCATCGATAAAAAAAAATAATGGAAGATAAATTGGTATTTTATTTAAATTAAAAAATAAGAACTCATAATAGCGAGATACGGCCATTTAACTTGCGTGTTTAGTGATCTACTATCTTAAACTTAATTGTGACAGACCAACAAATATTTCGTTGTTGACAAGCATGACAGTTCAACGAAAATACGTGACAAACAATAAAAATGGTATTAAAACCCTTGGCATTACAGACCAAGGAAAATATTTTTCGAACTTATGCGTCATGGATCAGCAAAAATTTTCTTTTTATATTAAGTGTATCGAATCGGCGAAAATACTACTACAAAATAAAATGCGATTTAAAATTTAAGCTTAACAGACGAATGAAAATGCCATTTTAAACTTATTTTTAACAGAGTAACAAAACTGTAGCAGACGAACTTGCAATAGGCACAGTAGCAGGAGTTACTTCTCGTGGTTCGAGATTTGAAATCCATTTCCTCTCTCAATCACGTGACCGAGTACATAAAAGACGAAACCGGCAACTTTTCCTTCTCTTTCACCCTGGCTTTCGCTGGCAGCAGACATTCGTCTGGGTCTTTGGCTCCAGACTAACATGAGTACAAAAAGCTAACATGGCTGTCATCAAAACTTGTTTCCACGTGCACTTCACACAGGTACTCCTTTCTATCACGAGACACCAACCCTTTGCCCCGTCTCTACTATCGGATGCACGCTCCTACAACAGGTAAATGCATTAAAAACTTTTCTCTCTTTTTCAACAGCCCTGTCGGATATCTAATCTACGTTCCCCCATTAGAAACTCTTTTCATGACTACTATAAATATAAGTGCGCACGGACACTAAACTCTCCTATTAACCCGTTTCTCTCTTGTATACGCTACTAACGAAGATGATAAATTCATTAAATATTAAAATGAGACTCCTTTTCATTATTAACTAAAAACTATGCCAAACGTAGACATGACACAGCAAAGAAATTTTGTTTCGAATATCAGTCTGATTGATCGACCGACGAACAAATCATTTATAGAATTGGACAATTCTAAAATAAGATGCATCCATTCAATCGGTAGAGTCAACGGGAAATGCTATTTTAAGCATAAGTGTGACAGCCGACCGACCGCCTGACACACTGACAAACATACCGATAAACACAACCTCTAACAAATGAATTTGGACGTATCTATAAAAGAAAGTAGAAGTTGTTCATTTAGAGGTTTTTAATAATGAGGATTGTCACTTTTTAAATTGTTGTAGACGAATTGTAATATTTAACACGTCTCTCCCTCTTTTTCTTCTCTTGAGAAGCATTCTAATATATTTTCTCTATTTATAATATAGATCCCTTTTAGTGGATCGATAACTTTCGGGTAGCCTACATTCTTATTTAGTCAATAGAAATGCGAAATCCATTTCAAATTTAATTTATTTGTGTGAAAGGTGTGTATTTGTTTTTGTTTTTTAAACACGTGCACTTGTTTTCAAAGGTCATATGAGGAGGCGTGGATTTGTCGTATGAACGGGTAGGTAAAAATATTTTTTTTTAGTTTCCACGTATGCTACTATGTTAACAGAAATATATAATGTAAGTCTTTGAGATTAAAATGCATCAAACTGCATCCTACCGCCTTGTTCGTTTGTCTATTCGCTCATGATCGGACGTTCAAGAAGCAGTTATATACATTGTTTTTTTAATGTCCCATTTTTGTGGTAATTTCCAAATGGCTATCATACTTCTTAAATCGATAGAAATGTGAAATCGGATTAAAATTCAAACTATATCTTCTAAGCGTGCAACGTTGTTTAAAAAAATTGGGTCATTTTTCAAAATTTATAAAACAACCTTTGTCTCATCGCCGCAATGTTGCACTACTGTGTATGTTTTACACGTACTTTGATGGAATGTACTCTTATGAACTCGTAGCACTTGTGTTCCCTCAACATATATATACTCTCTACTAATCTGACAATCAGCAAGATAAATCCCTGTCAGTGTTGAGTTCTCTAGATACCGGAATAGCTGCTACTCTAATAGTTTCCTTCCAGAATGCTAGACTTCGGAATTCTCTACTTGTTTTCTGCTTTACTGTCTGTACTAACATACGGAAATTTAAATATTAGGCGAAAAGATATCTTGCGGCTTAAATCTCCGCACAGTTAGTGGAAAGGGGTAAAACAAATTGCGTACACTTGCTTACATATAAGCGTACGTATAAACTTCAAAATAAGAAGTAAAACACATATAGAATATAAATCTTTATCGTAATATACATATACATATATATATATATGTATATTACGATAAAGATTTATATTCTATACTAATATAATATATATATATATATATATATATATATACATATATTATCTTAACATTTATTTTAACAGTGCTAAATATTGTAGAGCGTTTTAAAATGTTATTGGTTTCATACGTTATGCTATTAATTTAAGATTGTTGGGTTTTAATAAAGATAATCTAGCAACCTATTTTCTTTATATTATTGCTGTAATTTCCCTCTGGAAAAAAGTACCATAGGTTTGCAACAGCAGATGATACATACAAATAAATACAGCTAGGATAATAGCCACTATTCTATGTAGCTTTTGAACACTTTTGCAGACACATGCCAACGTAATAATAAAATGCTACATTACATCCTAGGAACACATCGCAACATCGTTAGAGGAAGGAGTACCTATTTTCCTCTAGACTTACCATCGCCACCAGTTGACACCGGGAGGAAGTCTACACGGTCCACAGATTCTATGCTTGCATCGGCCATAACTGCCTCATTTTTTTTTTTTTTTTTTTTTTACACAGTGATCACCACTTATCAAGGCCCGGAAGCCACTCAGGGATAAGGGTTATTGTAAGTCCATCACGTTAGTGAGGAGATTTTATAAAGTGTTTAATTAGGGGGGCGGCTCATTAGGAATTTGTTAACATTAGACTTGAAGACATCCAAGTTGTAGTCCGGAGGGAAGCAGGCAGACGGAACAGAGTTCCACAGGCGTGCAGTTCTAAGAAAGAAGCTTTGCTCATGAAATCCGCGTTTTGATTTAGGCACAGATATAGAGTGCCTCATACACATATACCATTATATTTCCCGTTCATACATTATCTTTCCTGTAGTAAAATAAAAAAAAAATTAAAATCCGCTACCTCTAATTTTTTACCCCCTAATTTTCTTCTGAAATTAGGTCATTCTAAACGAACAATTCTGAACATTACAATATGGCGTTGCTAGAACAGATAAGTATTCATACAGCGTCAATTTTAGTTAATAGATACTTAATTTTCAACATATTACAACATCGAATGAATCGTCTGTCGCTTTTACGTAACTAATGACTGTTTATCTTTTCTGATAATAGTAAAACATTCACAAACATATATTTACTGCTAGATTTGAGGTCGTTGACGACAAATGTAAAGAACATGCGGGTAGTTGTTGACATACATTATATTAGTCGCAGTTTAATGATTAATGTTTGCTTATTTTTTCCCGTAACATATCTAATTATGCACATTAACTAATCTGTTAGGATAATACTTCCTTATATTATTATAATCGCTTACAAGAGGAGAGCGATGTTTGCACAAAACATATATGCTACGGTTTGATAATTAATTTTTATTTATTATTTTTATTGATAGATTTTGGACATTTACTGGAGTTCAGTAAAATAATCATGTGATTATTTAGAAACTCATTACTAATGTGAGGAGAGGATACTGTTTTCCAATTACTGCCTACATTCACCTATCCAATTAATAGCAGATGCTGTAAAAATAGAAAATTTAATACGTACTTCATACCTTCAAACTTAATAAGTACTTAATACCTTAAAATTATTCTAATGTTTTACAAATACTGGCAACTTATTTTTAACAATTACGCATGCATAAGTAACAGGATATACATAACGTCTTTTAACACTCATTAATCACACAAACATAAATTAAATCAACTTTAAAACATGATGCAATTTTGCTAAAAAGGTATAGAATCTTTGAAGTCTTCATAATCGCTAAAAATTATTAAAATTAAATGCTCGAACCCTTAAAATATTACTACTCTAACAAAAGGTTTGAAAATTATTGGCATTTTTACACGCGCTGCTAACTCTGTAAGCAAACACATATTGTTCTTTTCTTGGTCGGACGAAACACTCTCCAAATATACACACAGACTTGGTTTGGGAATGTAAATATGCAAAAACAAAAAAACAACACGCCCCCCCCCTGAAAAAAACGGCTCTAAAATAAAAAGTAATATTTTTACCAATATTTCATTTTCTATTTATGAGCGATTATTACGACTTTAATGGTGCTATGTTTGTTTTGTTTAGGTTTTTTTTTGTATTTTTAATTCCCATTTGAATATATGTGTTTTTTTTTTTTTAGTTTTTGCTTTTCTTGCGTCTTGTATTCCTGTTTGATTTGATTTAATCCTATCCTATTGACCATTACTTAGGCTTCAAAGCGGTGACTTATGTCGATACTTTCTTTTTAGAACTGAATAAACGCTTTTAAATAAGTTAAAACACAAAAATATTATGAAAATAGGTTTCAAAGTATATTTTATTGGCTACGGAAACACTTAATTGTTATATATTTGATTTTACCACTTTTACTTTTTGTGGAGTGTTTTATTATTTGGAAGATATGCTAGAACTACGTTTAGAAAAAATGCGTGGAGTATACCGAAAAGATAAAAGATGTCCGACTTGAAAGATACTTTCATCGGAGGAAGGCAGTTATCTGCTACTGATTTCGCTCAATCAGTGAGAATCCCTAACTTTGAAAATTTCTGTTTTTACTTATTATTATTTTTCTAATGGACTATTTTTCGTAATTTTTTTAAGTTACACTAATTTAAGCATGAAAAATAAATACATAATAATGTTTTTCCCTTAAATGTTTTTTTAGAATTCGCCAGTACCAGCAGGTTATCCCCCCCCCAACCAACTCTAATCGGCATTAACCAACACTTCTGACAATCACAGACAGTGACTTCCACTAGCTGGCACTGGAAAACGAACTCCGACAGTGGAAGCCAGATTATTTCATTTGGGCCACGGCCGTTAGTTTCTGCTATTTCCCAGATACGGCAGTGGATACCAAGAACAACCGCAATTTAATTTGTTTTCGAGGCGGGTCTTTTAACGATTCTGTTCTAGATTTGTGCCATTCTTCCACCAGGCAACGCTGGTTACCGGGTCCTGCTAGTAATTATTAACATAGCGTATGAAACCAGTAACCACATTTTAAAAGGATTAACGTAATACTATTTTATCCTGTGACGCTTCTACCGTCGCGAAATTGAAATTGTTAACGTCTTTCCTGAAACAGTGAGGGTGTGTTCTTTTGGTGTTCCACTTACACGTTTCTCGAGTATCTTTTGAAAATCTGTTCTTTTCTCCAGTTTTTGTTCATTCATTTTGTCACCTTAAGCTTATTCGACGGGAAATCGAAAATATGCGTGATACATATGGAACATGCAATAACTTTTTTTTAATAATAAAAGATTATTAGAAAATTGACAAATATAAAATTATAATTAAGCAGAAAATTATTCTATTTAAAAAAATGTTTACTTAAATGAGAAAATGTTGTTTCAGTACAAACGCACCATATATGTGTGTGTGTGTGTATGTGTGTGTATTTGTATGTTTATATGTGTGTATGTATGTATGTATGTACGTTGCGTGTGTATTTAGAGAATGTTTTTTCATAAATGATTCAATGCATGTTCTATATGTATCACGAATATTTTCGATTATTATTTTGAGTTAAATATGAAGATCTATCGATATATTGCAAAAACTAACAATTCCATATTTCATAAAGTAGTGAGATATAGCTAAGTATTTATGTATATTTTTGATGACGTAAACTATTTTCAAGTCGACTTATTTTGCCTTTAAAAAGTTTAGCCTCGCGTGAAGCAAAACTTACAAGAATAGATACAACGTAAAATACCTCAGTAAAATATCGAGATATTTCCGCATCAGTGTTTATATGGGTAATTCGTTGAAATATATGTATAATATAATATAATATATTTTAATATATTTTAATATGTAATTAATTATAAGCAATGTGGCATTTACATCAACAGTGCTCAATACATAAGTAAATCTGAATAGATATGAAAATAGGCTTGGATTAATATGTGCATACATAAATGTGAATTGATTAGTAAACATACTGTATATATTGATATATAGACAGCTAGATAGGTAGATAATATAATAGTCTTTTTCATTTTGTGATTTATGATTTTAAAAGGCGTCGATGTTAATACATTTTGAAGCGAAATGAAGTTTTTATGACACTTGTCTTTCGTGACATTCACTTCCGAAAAAGTTAACATAAAAAAGCAATAATCTGTCAATTCGAATTAGAAATACTTTTTAATTTCTTTCACATATGACAGCCGAACATAATAGAAGATCAGATTTTTACGATAACTGGTAATCTACTTTCTTAAGAGATTGGGTTAAGTTGGCATTTTAAACTTCTTTCAAGAAAGATAGATTCATAGACTAATAGATAAATGTCCAGCGCATGTGATCAGTATATCATTCGAAATAGATATCCACAGAATAATATCGGGTCTCCATACTAGTATATATATATATATATATATATATATATATATATATATATATATATATGTATATATATATATATAAAGGTATGTATATATAAATTAATGTATATATAAATTAATGTATATATAAATATATGTATATTTCATTAAATATAAATTTTCATGATAAATATGACGATTACATCAGCCTGTGTCTGTCAGAAGTGAAGAAGGTTATTCGGAAGTTGGAAAAGATCGGAAAAGGAATTAATAGACAAAAAACGTCTATTTTATTTCATAAAATATGTTTAAGAGAAAAAATACTGTCTAATTATACATATATTTATATGTATATATATTTATATGTATATATATATTTATCTCTCTCTCTCTCTATATATATATATATATATATATATATATATATATATATATATATTTACAAAAGGCATCACCACATTATCAAGGCCCAGAGGCCACTCAAGGATAAGGGTTAAAGAGTGTACAGTAGAAATTGGTCAATATAGTAATCATTAGTAATGAAAATTTGGTAAATTTGATAACTTATATGGAACGGCTCATCAAGAACTTATTTACTTTAGACTTGAACACAACCATATTGTAGTCAGCCGGAAAGAAGGAAAACGGAAGACAATTCCACAGGCGTGCAGTTCTAAGAAAGAAGCTTTGTTCATGGAATCTACGTTTAGGTTTAGGCATAGATAAAGAGTGGGGGAAATTATTGATAGTGTTTACAGCTAGACGAGTGTTTCTTGTGAAAGTTTGGCGAGGGGGGACCATAGATTGAAGCTCAGTTGAACACTTTCCATGAAAATAACGATACATCAGAGACAAACTCGCAACATCTCTTCTGTGAGATAGAGGTTGCAAGGAGGAGAAAAGGACATCTCCTACGAGGCTACGAAGTCTATTTTGAACTCTATCAAGGCAGGACAAGTCCTTTCTAGCAGCTCTTGCCCAGATGTGGCAACAGTATTCCATCCTTGGACGTACCTGGCTCTTATATAGATAGAGAATAGCATCAGCAGTGAGATATCTACTGGATCGATAGAAAGATCCCACCATTTTTCCAGCGGCCTTGGCAACAGATTTGATATATGTGTTCCATTTAAGATCAGGAGTAATGGTCAAGCCCAGAAGCTTGTCAAAACTTGAGGCCTCCTGAAGACGAGAGCCATTCATTTCAATTGATGACAAATGTGGATTAGAATGTTGATGATGTAAAGAGAGAAGCTTGGTTTTAGATGGATTAAAAGTAACCAGCCACTCCTTTCCCCATTGTACTACGTGCTCAAGATCAGAAGAGAGAGAATTGGAGAGAACTTGATCGTTTACTGTCTTAGATGTGGTACCATAAATGGTAGTGTCGTCAGCATAAATGTCTACAAATGATGTAAGGATATGATTTGGAAGATCATTAATGTAGATCAGGAAAAGAGTTGGGCCCAGGATGGATCCCTGAGGGACACCGGCATTAATACTGTGAGCTTCTGATTTTTGCCCCTCAACTACTACTCTTATGAACCTATCAGAAAGAAATGATTTAATAATTGAGAAGACTTTTCCAGCTATACCATAGCTAGCGATCTTATGAAGTAAACCTTTATGCCATACCCTATCAAAGGCTTTAGATATGTCAAGAGCAATTGCCCTAGAAAGATTGCCACCGTCGAGAGATTTGCTAATCCTATGCGATATAACTGTAAGGACATCTGCTGTAGATCTAGCAGAACGGAAACCATATTGAGTGTCACTAAGAAGGTTATTTTTGTTGAGATGTTTGATTACTTCTGTATTTAACACAGATTCTAGCAACTTACTCATGACGCACAGGAGACTTATTGGCCTGTACTGAGAGGGGGATGAGCGATCACCTGAATTCTTAAATACAGGGCATACTGATGAGATTTTCCAGGGAGATGGGAAACTATTCTCCTTAAGACAACGTTTAAACAGTTTTGTAAGTATGGGCGCTAGTTCAGGTTGAAGTTTTTTGAGTACTATAATTGGAATACCATCAGGACCAGTTGCTTTACTCGAATCAAGGTTTTTGATTAGCTTGGCAACATCACGTACAGATATACGTATATCACATAGCGTGTTTTCTGATACAGGAGGAAATATTGGGGGTTGGCGGTATTGGTCGCAAAGGGTAGAATTAGCTGCAATGTTCTTGACAAAGAGTTTGGCTTTGTCTGATGCTGACGAGATTACCTCAGGTCCATTGATAATAGTTGGGGTGGAGCACACGCTTCTGTTCAGGATTCTGTTTGCTATTTGCCAAAACTGGTGGGAACCAAGCCGCTGCTCAGCTACTTTGGACTTAACAGATTGAGCATACAACTCTCTTGCGTTCCTTATTACTTTCTTACAATGGTTGCTGGCAGTCCTGAAAACGGCTTTAGTTTCCATACATCTATTACGTTTGAAGCAGTGGAAAAAGTGATTTCTGTGCGCAATGGCAGCAGCACATTCTGGAGAGAACCATGGCTGGCTGTTAGGTTTTTGCTGAAACTTTTTAGAGGGTATGAAATGGTCAATACCTACAATTAACCATTCAGTTAGGTCTAATACTATAGAGGACACATCCTTTTTAAACATGGAATGCAGAGGTAGATCAGATATAAATGTACGGAAGCTATCCCAGTCAGCCTTAGTGTATCGTATAGTGTACGATGAAGAGGTACGTCTGGGGACTTATTACATTTCATTTTTAATAATTTTATTATATATATATATATATATATATATATATATATATATATATATATATATATATATATATATATATATATTGATAAAAATAGTTGGTTCAAGGGTCTTCCAGGGAGCTTCATACTAGTATTAAGGCTTGCCGTAACTTCAATAGATGTTTATCTGAACCCATCTCAGTTGACAATGGTGTAAAGCAGGGTGATATACCAGCATCTACACTTTTTTATTTTGCCAATATGATTTGCTACGCCTTTAAAGATTGTTTTCTGGGTCTTTATTTGCATTCCAGATCACAGGTAAAAATCTTTGATCTTCGTCGCTCTAGGGTTATAATCAGGATTCGGTTCTGGGGTTCGGGAAGGAGTGAGACACTCTCTCGACAACAGCACATTTCTGCCCTCTTCTTTTCCAATCAACCACACCTGGCCTCTCGCCACTAATGTCACACCGCACAATCCGAACGTCAGCAATACAAAATTCTTTTCTAGAGAAGATGTTCACGACTCTTTTCTCTCTGCCCCCACCCAGGGAATTTTTCCCTGCTTTTATATCCTCCTATCTAGAAAAAAAGGAAGAAACAGGGAAAAAAATTAGCTTCTCCCATCATGCTCTGCCTTCCCAAGATGCCTTTCGCGTATACAAATGCGCTGGCCATCCTTTCCTTCTTCTTTCCCAAAGAGCGATGCAGATACGCCCGGTACATTTCTTTTTTTACTTCTTTTCTAACCATATACCCCACAGTCGCTTTCATGCTTCTTCAAGGGTAGGTCAGGTAGTGTTAAGATTCCCAGGTGGGTTTATGTCTCCAAACTGGATGATCCAAGTGTATGTGAAAAACTTCGTAGTTAATTCTAATGTTTTCGATGAATCATGGGTCCATTTATAAAATATACTATGTTATTGGTTTCCGCAAATCTAAACATCAGGATTGGTTTGATGATGATTATTCTGAAATAAATCTTAATTGCTAAAAGTTAGTTGCAGCATAAAATGTTTTCTACCTCTCATGAAATTCGAGAATTCCTCCAACAGTCACTTAAAGCAAACAAAGGTTTTCTCTAAAGGCGACTCCGCCAAATTAAAAATCAGTGGTGGGCTAAACTCTTCAATCAGATTCAGATGACTTTCGGTCGTAAAGACTCTGAGTGCATCATTTGTGTAAAAAGGCCTTTGGTCTTCAAATTAGAGATGCAATCAAGGAAGTAAATATTGGGAAGGCCCTAGGGCTTGATGGTATTCTTGTGGAAGTTCTCTTACATAGGAATGATAAGCTTGTTCATGAAATTCTTGATCTTATTACTGATGTCTAAAAAGATGCCCCTGCTCATTAGAACTGGATTGATGCAATTTCTATATTATTGTACAAGGGAAATGGGACCTAAGAGAGATTGTCGAAGTCATCGTGGGATAAATTTGTTGGAAGCAGTAGGCAAAGTATTTTCTAAAGTTCTACTCAATAAATTATTAAAGTATCTGTCCATCTGTCATTCCAGAAAGTTAAAGTGGCTTTTTTTCGGAGCAGAAAACCCGTAGACATGATCTTTTCTGCGCGGCAGTTGCAGGAAAAGTGTTCCACTTTATCATGTTTTTGTTGACCTGACTATTTGATACAGTGAAGAGAAATGCCCTATGGACAATTCTAAGAAGGTTGTGATACCCACGTCAATTTCTATGCTTCATAAGGGAACTCCACACTAATATGAAAACTTCCACCTGGTAGTTTGTATGTGGAACTAAATATTTTTGTCAACAACCAGAGGCTTGCTGTGGTTGACACATTCGTGTATTTAGGTAGCACTCTTGCCAGAAACAGAACCCTGGATATTGAGGTCAACTACAGAAAACAGCGTGCTACTTGGGCTTTTAGTAGTTTAGAGAGGCGAGTTTAGTCTGACAGAGGTATAACCCTTTGTACAAAGATTAGTGTCTATCAATCTTGTATTTTATCATCCTGCTTCTGAAGCTTGGACAACTTATGGTAGGCATATACAGGTCATGGAAAAAATACGCCAGAAATCTCTGAAATACATTCTGGCTATCAACTGGAACTCTTTCACGCCTGATATGGATGTCCTCAAGCTGACGTGTCATGCATTGGAAAATTGATTATACGTATTCAGAGGATGTGAGCTGGATAACTAACTATGTTTTATGGCGAAATTATCTAAGGAAAGTATCCACAATACAAACAAAAGAAACGCTTCAAGGACAACATCAAGGGTAATCTGAAAGCTACTAGTATTGATGTGTCTAGCTGGGAGAGTGGTTCCAGTGATCATTAAAAGTGGGTGGTACATCACAGTTGTAATAGCTTTGAGAAGAAAAATATTGCTGCGAGGAAATGACTATCCAGTAGAAAAATCTGTCAGATTTGTCAGAGGCTTTTGTGTTGAACCATGTTTGTGATTCATGTGCTTAGATGACTTTATCTAGAGCCGGTTTAGCGACCACATGGAAATCAGTCTTTCTTGGACGGGGAAAAACAAATGTGGTATATGCTCTTTCACCTGCAAATAAAACGGGGGTCTAAAGTGTCATATGAATGTCCATTTTGAGGATCCTGTTGTATCAGTAGAGAGCATGAGTTGTACAGCGGCGCATCTCCAATCTCGCTCCTGGACATTGTGTAACTTTCAGACACTATAGAATGCTCCTATCGCTCTTGGGATTTATAAACAATTGACCAACTAATAGATGGTCTGCAACAACAAAAAAGAAAACCGGTTTTCATCAAATTTTCGTCGTCTTTTCTATGGTAACAAATTTATCGCTCCACCCTATATATATATATATATATATATATAGAGAGAGAGAGAGAGAGAGAGAGAGAGAGGGGGGGGAGGAGAGAGAGAGGCCCAAAAAAACGGGCCCCGTGTACACTTTATGTGATATCTCAATTATGTATTCACCGATTAAACTTATTTTACAGGGCATGGCAGAATCAACGCCTGTGAGTACACCAAGACCCCAGTGTAAGCTGAGACAAAGAACACACTGTGTTAAATTTTACTACAAGATATGCTCGTTTAAGAAACTTCAACGCTGCCAGAGAGAATCGTTCAGGTCATTCGGGACGTCCCAAGAAGCGAACAGCCGAGCTGGTCGAAAAAGTGAGAGAATCTCTCAAGCAGAGTCCGAAACGCTCTGTGCGTAAGCGAAGTCAGCCCCTCGGTATGTCCCGTGAGACTTGCAGGACAGTGCTGGTGAACGATATCAGGGTTTACCCATACAGAATACAGACGCTGCAGACCCTTACAGCCTCAGACAAGAAGCAGAGGAGGGCTATGGCAGTCAAGATGCTCGAGAAGATCGAGGAGACACCAAGTTTCCTTAACCTCCTTTGGACCTCAATGGAGCCCACTTCCATCTTGATGGAAAGGCGAACTCCAATACAAATGTCTTCTGAGGGACTTCCAAACCCAATGAAGTAGCCACCAAGCCCCCTGCACTCTCCTAAGTACACGGTGTGGACTGCAATCTCGGCCAGAGGTATCGTCGGACCAATCTTCATCGAAGAATCTGGCGCAGCAGTGACAGTCACCAAGGAGCGGTATGTGGAGGTCCTCAAAACCTTCAAGAGTGAGCTCCAGACGATCTACCCGTCGCTCATGAGCAAGTTTTGGTTCAAGCAGGACGAAGCAAGTTCTCACACCTCAAACCTGTCCCGAGATTGGCTGAAAGAGAACTTCGGAGGCCGAGTGATCAGTCTCAAGACTGATTTTGAGTGGGCACCCCATAGCCCAGACCTAAGCCCCCAGATTTTTTTTGGGGGGGGCTTTCTTAAGGACAGAGTCTATGCAGGGAAACCCAGAACTATCACGGAACTCAAGGAAGCCATCAGGGAGCAGATGAGAGCCATTACCAATCCGGTCTGTAAGAACGTCATGGACAACTTCGTGCTGCGCCTCAAGAAATGCACGGAGCTAAATGGAGGCCATCTAAAACATATGCTGTAGAATGGAGTAAAAAAGACCAAATACCCTTGTGTTTTGATGTGATGCTTTGAATATAATAAGCTAGTTATGACCAAAGTTTCATTTCATTCGGTCAAAACCCTAAGAAACAGGGCCCAATTAGAGTTGGCGCCCGTTTTTTTTTGTTCTTTTTTGTCACCCTGTGTGTATATATATATATATATATATATATATATATATATATATATATATTGAGATATCTGTACTTCGATGGATTTAAGTGACACAAGCTTGTACAACACCAATGCCACTCGCTGAATCTCCATAAATATGACCCAATCATATTCAGCCAGCATCATATTTGGCATACTAAAAAGCGACTGTCGTATGAATCTGGGATCTGTGTCAAAACCAAGATAAGTGTCTACACGACCTGTGTTCTCTCTGTCTTACTTTACTAACCAGAGTGTGAAACAACACAGCGTAAGCACTTAAAGCAACTTGAGAGATTTCATCAGAAATGCTGCGCGCGAATTCTGAATGTTAAATGGCAATAACTAACGCCTGACACGGACATTCTTAAGAAAGCTGTTTGAACGTTGAAGCGATGGTTATATTGCTTGGATGGAAGCGTTGAAGCGATGGTTATGTTGCTCGGATGGAAGATACAAGACTGCCTAGGCAGTTGTTTACAGTGAGCTCAAAACAGAAAAACGTCTTCGGCCTGGTCCAAAGTCGCGCTTCAAAGATTGCATAAAACACGATCTTAAAGCCTTCAAGATTCCTGTTTTACAACGAATATATAACTGATGTTACAATTTTTCATGATCAGTTGCTTGTTCACTGGACGTTCAAAAACTGAAACATAATTTACTTTGCACTGCTAAAAAGCACGTACATTTTCAAGTCTTATAAAATTCTTTGCTGTTAATGAAAAAACAATTAAGGAATTTACGTGCAAATTTTGAACCTCTATATAAATTTGCACGTAAATTTCTTAATTGTTTTTTCATTAACAGCAAAGAATTTTATAAGACTTGAAAATGTACATGTTTTTTGAACAGTATCAACTTACCCACAGTGGAATTATTATTATTAGCAGTAGTTGTATTAGCATTATTATTAGCATTATTATTATTATTATTATTATTATTATTATTATAATTATTATTATTATTAGCATTATTAGTAGTAACATTATTAGTTGCAGCATTATTAGTAGTATATATATTCATTTTTTTTTTCAGGGATTTACAAATCTCCCCCTTGACAGACTAAAACATGGGGGAGTCAATATGACAGGATTTCAACTACTCGACCCTGACAATCAAGAATTAAAGAATTTCCTACGAATATCTGAAGACATCGACCGAGTCCGATGCCCGGTGGCGGATGGCAACTGGACGAGCGTAAGTAATCACCTCTTTCTATATTTATTTAGGAAACGTTTAAGAGTGAAATGAGAGTTAAGATGTTACCCCCCCTTATTTTATCCATTAGCAACGCCTCGGACAATCTATTCATCTCATTAACCCTATCTTCTGGTGCTTTAGTTTCCATAAGTTGTCGCTTATTAGTAAATTTGTGAAATTTATGTTTGTGACTAATGTTTACATTTATATTAAATATTTTTCACATATATTTCTTGTAAATATCGAGCACTTAATAAGAGAGAATTACTTTTTAATTATACACGCACATAAACATTTATATATATACATTTATATATATATATATATATATATATATATATCGTCAAGAATGAGAGTTCATATTTGTTTTAATTTGAATAAAATAAAATACGCATCAAGTTCGCTTGAAAGCCAAATCACAACGTAATATAAGGAAAATAAACAAATATTTTACTTGTTTGAAATTTATCACAAATATATTTCAGAGGTATACTCCATCTTCAGTTTGTTTTATTTCTTTTTTCCTTTTCTTCTTCCTTGCTATGTTGTAAAGTTTCTATATGAACATCATTCTGGACGTTATTCTCGCGTTGCCTACGCACAGTTAAAACATTTCAAAATACAACCGCTACATACAACGTGCGTTTTGTTTTCCCCCCTTTTCTTTTTCCTTGCCATGTTGTAATGTTTGAAAAAGAAGTCTATTTGTAAGGAGCCGCACGTTGTATGTAGCGGTTATATTTTGAAATGTTTCAACTATGCGTAGGCAACGCGAGAATAACGTCAAGAATTGTGATAAATTTCAAACAAATAAAATATTTATTTTCCTTATATTACGTTGTGATTTGGCTTTCAAGCGCACTTGATGCGTATTTTATTATATATATATATATATATATATATATATATATATATATATATATATATATATATATATATATATATATATACACTATTTAGGAATAAAGACAACTATTATGTAAAATAAATTTTGCAAACTTCTGTTAATGATTTATTTTTGTTGTTTTTGTTCGTTTCTTTCCGATTATGTTTCCGCCATATCGTATGTTTATTGAAAATGCAGAATTTTGTCAGGAAATAACCAAAACGAGTTATTTGTTGAGAAATCTTCATTATTGTAGGAATATACTAAAGTCTAATATAAGTGTTGCTTGAAACAGGATATAACAGTTCATACTTGAGCATATCCTTTTATTGCGTCTGGTTTATGTATAGATTTATAGATAATTATTATTCCACAATGATTTCAAGGAGAACTCGTCTCTGAGGTAAAATCGAGATTACTATTTTAGTAAGCTGATATACCTATTTATGGAATAGTTACATCTAACACGTTATTGAGTAGTGATTCGTAGAAGTTATAGCCGCTAGAATCGTGACGTGTACTTCTGTAACATACTTTTGCTAATACAGTTTTTGTTAAGTATACCACGGTGTTTGTTTTGATTATTACTGACCTGCAGGGCTACAGTAACTGTCTAATGTGTTAGGCAGGCTTGATGTCTAGATCTGATGGAGAAAATACCCCACTATTTTTGTGTATTGCATGTTGATTTTCTTTCAGTTTTGTGAAACAGTGGATAGCCTCTGTAAAGGTTTTGGCACGGGGAGTCTGTACTGATAGAAATATTGTGCAATCCTCAACAGCACATCTCTCTCTTGAAGCCGAATTCAATAATGTGACACAGATTAGGAACAATACCATGATGAGTAGAGAAAGACTGGTGTAGATGTTTTCTTCTATGCTATTTACACAACCCAGGCGTGAGAGTCTAGCTTACCCTAAATATTTAATCCATAGTTGGAGAATGAATACATGGATATGTACCTTTCCTAATAGTATTAATGTTGCAGTAACCTTGATATGACTCGAACCACGCTCGTCGATTTCACAGTCTGCGCGTATAAGATCACTACATCATGCCAATTCAAAGGGAAATATATAGATGCTCAACTTGCGCAAATGTTCTACATGATGCGTTAGCGTTTATCGATCAATCGTGGAACTTGTTCAATGTTAAGGTTATGTAAACAATCGTTTTTTTCGACGAGAGAAGTAAATATATGTATTACTTGCAAAAGGATCCAATAATTCACGTGTGACCTCACAATGCGCGTGTGCGTAGTTTAGTTTGTGTGTGCTTGTGTAATTACTACTACCACAATACTTATACGAAAGCTCAGATCTGAGGTTAAATCCTAATCTGAAGAATAATCGATTGTCGTTTTCTCCAAACGCAATCGATCAATATAATGTTGACAGCCAACATAAATCATTCGAATATTGAAACAAATGAAACAAAAACGACAAAACAGCACACAAAAACAAATAATTTGAAGTAAGAAATAATCACAAGAAAATAATAGTCGTCATTCACCAGCAATTATTGAGACACGTCCATTTAATTTGTGTACATAACACTGAAAGAGCGTTTTACGTGTGGCACAATGACTAAAATCAAAAATAATATTTCAACTTTAATCGTGATAAACCAGCAAGCATAATATATCAAATCCAAACGTGAAAGACCGACGACATTGTGTTATATTATGTAATGAGCAATCTGTTGTTTAATTAATTATTTGGTCGTGTATTTCTTTGATTTGTTTAACTCGTTTTTACAGGCCGTATTTATCAGACAGTGACCGTCTAGTCTTTAAGTCTGTCTTACCAGCGTGCTAGTTTATTCTCTGAGTGTGGGTGTGTGTATCAGAATATATAATACAAATATACATGACGACATACCTCTCTTCTGCTGGCATCCTGGAGAATTCGTCGATCATCTTGAGGGAATTTGTTCTGTCACAACAAAGACGCATGCAAGGCATGGACTCAAGACGAATAGCTGCTTTATATATATTTTTATTCAGCCCCCATGCATTTCGTCACAGTAGACTGAAGTGAATGGGGATTTTTCACTTGTGGTTCCATTTGGAAACCGTCGCTCCCTTATGGAGAGCTTGTTTAACACATTTTGTCTCTTCAGTATCTTAGAACGAACTCTCTAAAATCAACTCAGTTTAATCAAGCCGGACCCCCTGACACGCCAGATCCGGTCCCCATTTGCATACCTTCTGGTTCAGCTTAATCGGTTACAGAGTTTGATTCATGTCACAGCATGGCCCTTTGACACTTCTGAACCTGCAATGTTCGCTCCTATTGCTTCCCACGCTTCAAACTATGATTTCCCTCGCTAGACAGATAAACAAGTAGAAAGATAGATAGATAGATAGATAGATAGATAGATAGATAGATAGATAGATAGATAGATAGATAACTGAATGAATGCTTTCTACCCGGCATTGCCTGGCGATTACAATGTGAACTACCAATGTGACAGACTAACGGATGGGATAAAAATGCTAATACAAATTAAAGTCTAACAGATCAACGGAAATGCAAGTGTTAATTTTAGCATAACGCACAGAGAATGATATTTTACACAGAGTATCATACATAGAAAGGTTAGACCAAACTAAGATATAAAATTGTTCTCTAAGCTGCGATACTATTTCTAACTGGTGATAACTGCTATTTTAAATTCTATCATAAAAGACCAAGAAAAATTCTATTTCTATTAAAAACATGTCAAACAAAGAAAATGTGATTTGCAAGTGAAAGCATAACAGATTGGGGAAAATGCTATTTCTTGTTAAAACATAACAAACAAAAATGTTATTTCTTGTTTAAAAAGAACAGACAAAAATGAAATTACATGTTAAAACAGAACTGACATAAATGTTATTCCTTGTTAAAACATAACAGACAAAAATGATATTTCTTGCAAAAACAGAATAGACAAAAATGCTATTCTTGTTCAAGCAGAACAGATAAAATGTTATTTCTAGTTAAACCAAAACAGACAAAAATGCTATTTCTTGTAAAACAAAATAGACAAAAATGTTATTTCTAGTTAAAACAGAACAGACAAAAAATGCTATTTCTTGTTAAACCAGAACAGGCAAAAATCCGATTTTTATCAAAACAGAACAGACAAAAATGCTCTTTATTGTTAAAAGATAACAGACAAAAATGTTATTTCTTGCTAAAACATAACAGAAAAATATGCCATTTGTTGTTAAAACAGAATAGACAAAAATGCACTTCCTAGTTATAAAGAAAAGACAAAAAATGTTATTTCTTGTTGAAACAGTACAGACAAAATTGCTATTTATTGTTATAAGATGACAGACAAAAATGGTATTCTTGTTAAAACATAGACAAATATGCCATTTGTTGTTAAAAAAGAATTGACAAAAATGCTATTACTTTTAAAAACAGAACAGACAAAAATGGCATTCCTTGTTAACAAAGAACAGATAAAAATGTTATTGTTAAAACAGAACATACAAAAATGCTATTTCTTCTAAAAATTAAGAGACAAAAATGCATTTTCTATTAAAAGACAGCAGACAAAAATGCTATTTCTAGTTATACAGAATAGACAAAAAATGCTATTTCTTGGTAAAACAGTGCAGATAAAAATGTTATTTCTTGTTAAAACGGAACAGACAAAGAACTGCTTTTTCTTGTTAAAACATAACTTTAAAAAATGCTATTTCTTGTTAAAATAGAACACACAAAAATGCTATCTATAGTTAAAACAGAACTTTAAAAAATGATATTTCTTGTTCAAACAGAACAGATAAAATGTTATTTCTAGTTAAACCAAAACAGACAAAAATGCTATTTCTTGTAAAACAGAATAGACAAAAATGTTATTTCTTGTTTAAACAAAACAGACCAAAAATGTGATCCCTAGTTAAACCAAATCAGACAAAAAATGTTATTTCTTGTAAAATAGAATAGACAAAAATGTAATTTCTTGTTAAAACAGAACAGACAAAAATGTTATTTCTTGTCCAAACAGAACAAATAAAAATGTTATTTCTTGTTTAAACAAAACAGACAAAAAAGTGATTGCTAGTTAAGACGGAACAGACGAACGTGTTATTTCTTGTTAAAACAGGACAGAAAAAATGCAATTTCTTGTTCAAACAGAACAGACAAAAATTCTATTTATTGTTAAAACAGAACCGACAAAAATCGGATTTTTTATTAAAAAGAACAGACAAACATCCAATTTTTTATTAACAAAGAACAGGCTCAAATGCTATTTCTTGTTAAAACATAACAGAACTAACAAAATGTTATTCCTTGTTAAAACAGAACAGACAAACAATGCTATTTCTCATTTAAACAGAACAACAAAAATGTTTTTCTAGTTAAAACAGAACAGACAAAAATGCTATTCCTAGTTATACATTACAGACAAAAGTGTTATTTCTTTTTGAAACAGTACAGACAAAAATGCTATGTATTGTAAAAAGATAACAGACAAAAAGTTATTCCTTGCTAAAACATACAAGACAAATATGCTATTTCTTGTTAAAACAGAACAGACAAAAATATTATTACTTTTTAAAACAGAACAGACAAAAACAGAGGAGGCAAGAATGCTATTTCGTGTTTAAAGGAGCAGACAAAAATGCTATTTCTTGTTAAAACAGGACAGAAAAAAATGCTATATCTTGTTAAAATAGAACAGAAAAAATGCTATTTTTGTTAAAGCAGAACAGATAAAAATGTTATTTCTTGTTAACAAAGAACATATGAAAATGTTATTTCTGGTTGAAGCATAACAGACAAAAATGATATTCCTTGTTAAAACACAACAGAGAAAAATGCTATTCCCTGTTGAAACAGAACAGATAAAATGTTATTTCTAGTTAAACGAAAACAGACGAAAATGCTTTTTCTTGTAAAACAGAATAGACAAAAATATTATTTCTTGTTAAACAGTTAAGAAAAAATTTTATTTCTTGTTAAAACAGAAAACACAAAAATGATATTTCTTGTTCAAACAGAACAGATTAAAATGTTATTTCTTGTTCAAAGAAAACAGACAAAAATCTGATGTCTAGTTAATAAAGAACAGACAAACTTGTTATTTCTTGTTAAAACAGACCAGACAAAAATGCTATTTCTTGTTAAAACAGAACAGAATAAAAATATCATTTCTTGTTAAAACAGAGGAGACAAAAATGCTATTCCTTGTAAAAACAGACGAAACAAAAATGCTATTTTTTTAACAGAACAGACAAAAAATGCTATTTCTAGTTATACGGAACAGACAAAAAAATTTATTTCTTGTTCAAACAGTACAGACAAAAAATTTTATTTCTTGTTCAAACAGAACAGATTAAAATGTTATTTCTTGTTTAAAGAAAACAGACAAAAATGTGATGTCTAGTTAATAAAGAACAGACAGACTTGTTATTTCTTGTTAAAACAAAACAGACAAAAATACTACTTTTTGTTAAAACAGAACAGACAAAAATGCTATTTACTGTTAAAACAGAACAGACAAAAAATAATATTTCTAGTTCAAACAGAACAACCAATAGGTTTATTTCTAGTTAAAAAAGAACAGAAAACAATTATATTTCTTGTTTAAATATAACTGAAAAAAAATGTTATTTTTCGTTCAAACAGAAGAGAGAAAAATGCTATTTCTTGTTAAAACGGAACAGAACAAAATTACTATATCTAGTTAAAAGAGAACAGACAGAAATGCTATTTCTAGGTATACAGATCTGAAAAAATGTTATTTCTTTTTAAAACAGTACAGACAAAAATGTTATTTCTTGTTAAAACAGTAGAGACAGAAATGTTATTTTTTGTTAGAACAGTACAGATAAAAATGTTATTTAGTGTTTAAACTGAACAGGCAAAAATGATATTACTTGTTCAGACAAAACAGACAAACATGAGATATCTAGTTTAAACAGCACAGACAAAAATACTATTTCTTGTTCAAAGAAAACAGACAAAAATGTTATTTCTTGGTAAAACAGAACAGATAAAAATGTTATTTCTTGTTACATCAAAACAGAAAAAAATGCTATTTCTTGTTACATCAAAACAGACAAAAATGCTATTTCATTGTAAAAACAGAACAGACAAAAAATGCTATTTCTTGTTCAAACAGAACAACAAAAATGTTATTTCTTGTTAAAACAGAACAGACAAAAATGCAATTCCTAGTTATACAGAACAGACAAGTGTTATTTCTTTTTGAAACAGTACAGACAAAAATGCTATGTCTTGTGAAAAGATAACAGACAAAAAGTTATTTCTTGTTAAAACATAACAGACAAATGTTCTATTTCTTGTTAAGACAGACAAAAATACTATTACTTTTTAAAACAGAACAGACAAAAATGCTATTTCTTGTTAAAATGAACAGACAAAAATGCTATTACTTGTTAAAATAGCACAGACAAAAAATGCTATATCTTGTTAAAATAGAACAGAACAAAATGCTATTTTTTGTTAAAACAGAACAAATAAAAATGTTATTTTTTGTGAACAAAGAACAGATAAAAATGTTATTTCTGGTTAAACCAGAACAGATAAAAATGTTATTTCTGGTTAAACAGAGCAGAAAAAAATTATTTCTTGTTAAAACAGAACAGACAAAAATGCGATTCCTTTTTTAAATCGGTAGAGAAAAATATGCTATTTCCTGTTTAAACTGAGCAGACAACAATAGTTTTTCTAGTTAAAAGACAACAGACAAAAATGCTATTTCTAGTTAAACAGAAACGACAAAAAATGTTATTTCTTGTTATTACAGTACGGATAATAAATGTTATTTTTTGTTAAGCAGTACAGAAAAATATATTATTTCTTGTTAAAACATTAGAGACAAAAAATGCTGTTTTTTGTTGAAACAGAACTTTAAAAAATGCTATTTCTTGTTCAAACAGAACAGATCAAATGTTATTTCTTGTTTAAAAAAACAGACAAAATTTGATTTCTAGTTAAGACAGAACAGACAAACATGTTATGTCTTGTTAAAACAGAACAGACACAAATACTATTTCTTCTTCAAACAGAACAGACAAAAATGATATTTATTGGTAAAACAGAACAGAAAAAAATCCGAGTCTTTATTAAAACAGAACAGACAAAAATGCTATTTCTTGTTAAAACATAACAGACAAATATCTTATTTCCAGTTAAACAGAACAAACAAAATACTACTTCTTGTTAAAACAGAACTGACAAAAAAATGCTAGTTCTTGTTAAAACAGAACAGACAAAAATGTTATTTCTAGTTAAAACAGAACAGACAAAATTATATTCCTTGTTAAAACATAACTGACAAAAATGTTTTTCCTTAAAACAGAACCGACAAAAATTCTATTTCTTGTTAAAACAGAACAGACAAAAATACTATTTCTAGTTAAAAGAGAACAGACAGAAATGCTATTTCCATGTATACAGAACTGACAAAAATGTTATTTCTTTTTAAAACAGTATAGACAAAAAATTATTTCTTGTTAAAACAGAACAGACAAAAATGCCATTACTTTTTAAAATAGAACAGACAAAAATGTCATTTCTAGTTAAAACATGGCAGGCACAAATGTTATTTCTTGTTAAACGGAACAGATAAAAAATGTTATCTCTTGTTAAAACAGAACAGACAAAAATCTATTTCTGGTTAAAATAGAAAAGAAAAAATGTTATTTATTGATTGTTGGGTTTTTTACATGGGGGTTACCACATATCCAGGCCCCTAAACCACTCAGACAAAATATGTTATTTAAAGTTAAAATAGAAAAGACAAAAATGTTTTCTTATTTTATCAGAACAGACGAAAATGTTATTTCTTGTTTAAACAGAATAGAAAAAAATGCTATTTCTTCCTAAAACAGAACAGACAAAAAATGCTATTATTTTTCATCAGTTCAGACAACATTAAAACAGACAAAAATGCTATTTCTTGTAACAACAAAACAGACAAAAATGCTATTTTTGTTAAAACCGAACAGAAAAAATCTTATTTCTTGTTAAAAGAGAACAAACAAGAATGTTGTTTCTAGTTTTAAAAAAAAACAGACTAAAAATGTCATTTCTAGTCATACAGAAAAGACAAAAAATCTTATTTGTTGTTAAAACAGAACAGACAAAAATGCTATTTTTTGTTAAAACAGAAAAGATAATGAATGTTATTTCTTGTTAAAACAGAACAGACAAAAATACTATTACTTGTTCAGACAGAACAGACCAAAAATGTTATTAGTTGTTAAAATAAAACCGACAAAAATGGTATTTATTGTTTAAATAAGACCGATAAAAATATTACTTCTTCTTAAAACAGAAGAGACAAACATATGCGTTTTCTTGTAAAAACAGAAGAGACAAAAATGCTATTTCTTGCTTACACAGGACAGATAAAAAATGTTATTTCTGGTTCAATTAGAACAGAAAAAATGTTATTTCTAGTAAAAACAGAACAGCCAAAAATGTTATTTCTTGTAAAAACAGAACTCACAAAAAATGGTATCTCTTGTTGAACAGAAGAGACGAAAAATGTTATTTCTTTTTAAAACAGAACAGACCAGAAATGGTGTTTCTTGTTTAAACAGTACTGTCAAAAATGTTAATTCTTGCTAAAACAGACGAAACAAAAAGATGCTATTTTTTGTTGAAATACTACAGATAAAAATGTTATTTCGTGCTTAAACAGAACAGACAAAAATGCTGTTTCTTGTTGAAACAGAATTTTATAAAATACTATTTCTTGTTAAAACAGAACAGAAAAATGTTATTTCTAGTTCAAACAGAATGAAAAAAATGTTATTTCGAGTTAAAACAGAACAGGACAAAATGCTATTTCTAGTTAAACAGTATAGACAAAAATGTTATGTCTTGTAAAAACAAAACAGACAAAAATGTTATTTCTTTTAAAAACACAACAGACAAAAAATGTTATTTCTTTTTAAAACAGAACAGATAAAAAATGTTATTTCTTTTTAAAACAGAACATAAAAATGTTATTTCTTTTAAAAACAGAACAGACAAACAATGTTATTTCTATTTAAAACAGTACATACAGAAAACGGTATTTATTGTAAAAATTTAACAGACAAAAAATTATATTACTAGTTATAACAGAATCCGGAAAAATGTTATTTCCTGTTAAAGCTTAACAAACAAAAAATGTTATTTAAAATTAAAACAGAACTCTTTCTTATTAAAACAGAACAGACAAAAATGATATTTATTGTGAAAACAGAACAGACAAAATATGGTAATTCGATTGTAAAAACAGAACAGAAAAAATGTTATTTCTTGTTAAAACAGAATTCACAAAAAATTCTATTACTTGTTAAAAAGTACAGACAAAAATTGTTATTTCTTGTCAAAACAGAACACAAAAATTTTTATATATAGCAAAAAGAGAACTAAAAAAATTATTATTTCTTGTTAAAACAGAAAAGACAAAAAATGTTATTTCATGTTAAAATAGAACAGAGTAAATTCTATTTATTGTTAAAACAGTACAGACGAAAAACTATTTCTTGTTAAAACAGAACAGACAAAGAATGTTATTTCTTGTTAAAACAGAACAGACGAAAAATGCTATTTCTTGTTAAAACTGAAAAGACAAAAAAGTGTTTTCTTTTTTAAAACAGAACAGACAAAGAATGTTATTTCTTGTTAAAACAGAAAAAATGCTATTTCTTGTTAAAACTGAAAGGACTAAAAAGTTTTTTCTTTGTTAAAACAGAACAGATAAAAAATGTTATTTCTTGTTAAAACAGACAAAAATGCTATTTCTTGTTAAAACAGAACAGACAAAATGTTTTTCTTGTTAACACAGAACAGACCAAAGCACTATTTCTTGTTAAAACAGAACAGACAAAAGCACTATTTCTTGTTAAAACAGAACAGACAAAAAATGCTATTTCTTGTTAAAACAGAACACACAAAAAATGCTATTTCTTGTTAAAACGGAACAGAAAAAATGCTAAGTTTTGTTTACCAAGAACAGACAAAATGTTATTTCTAGTTAACACAGTACATACAAAAAATGTTATTTCTTGTTAAAACTGTACAAACAAAGAATGTTGTTTTTTATTAAAACAGAACAGACACAAATCTTATTTCCGGTAAAAACAGAACAGACAAAAAATGTTATTTCTTGTTAAAACGAGAAAAATGCTATTCCTAGATGAAATATGACAGACCAAGTGAATGTTATTTCTAGTTAAAACATGGCTGACTTAAAACGGTCTTTCTAGTAAAACCATGTCGAAGAAAATATTATTTTTAGGTTCAACATGACAAACAAATACATTATATTATTTCTAGTAAAAACATATGAGACAAATCTAATATTATTTCTAGTAAAACATAACGAACGAAGAAAATGCTATTTCTAGTTAAAACAAAAAAGACAAAAAAAGTTATTTCTTGTAAAATAATGACAGACTAATAAATATGTTATTTTTTGTAAAAACACGATACAAAATAATTAAAATTAAAATTAAAACAAGAAAGATAAAGTCAATGCTATTTCTAGTCAAAACATTTTTATTTATAACATGAACCTATTAATGTGTTATTTCTATTTAAAACCTGACAGAGGAGGAAAATGCTAATGTTAGTAAAAACATGCTAGAAAAAGAAACGGTTATTTCTAATTACAACATGGCTGAACAAAAATTGTTATTTCTATTTAAAACAAAGCAGATTAATAAATATGTTTTTATAGTAAAAACATGACAGAGAAAAGGCTATTTCTGGTTAAAACATGACAGACAAAAAATATATTATCTCTAGTAAAAACATGACGACAAAGGAAAATGATTATTTCTAGTTAAAACATGACAAAGATAATGCTAATTTTAGTGAAAATATGACAGATAAGGTGAATGCTATTTTAGTTAACATATGACAGACCAATAAACCTATTATTCCTAGTTAAAACATCGTAGAAGAATAAAATGCTATTTCATATTTTAGCACGATAGATAAAGAAAATGCTATTTCTAGTTAAAACATGACAGACAAATAAAATACTATTTAAAATACTATTGTTTAAACAGTCAAAGAAAATGCTATTTCTTATTGAAAGATGACAGACAAAGAAATGTGATTCCAAAGTCAAAGCATGACAGACCAAGGAAAATGCTATATCTAGTTAAACCATAACACACAAAGAAAATTTATTTCTAGTTAAAATGACAGACAAAAATGTTATTTTTAGTTTAAACATGACAAACAAAAAATTCTATTTCTACGTTAATACATGACAGTCTAAGGAAAATGTTATGACAAAAAAAGTATTATTTCTAGTTAAAACATGACAAATGAATAACTATTTATTTTCTTTTTTTTTGTCATTCTTGTTTTTACTAGAGTAAATTAAGAATGACAAAAAATATATTTCTGGTTAAAACATGACAGATAAGGAAAATGCTATCGCTATAAGAAACATGAAAGACCAAAGAAATTGTTATTTCTACTTAAAACATGAAACACAAATAAATGTTATTTCTAGTTAAAACATAACAGAACGAAGAAATTTTTATTTCTAGTTAAAATATGGCAGACAAAGAAACTGCTACTTCTAGTTAAAAAAAAACGTTATTTGTAGTTAAAATATACCAGACAAGACGCATTCTATTTCTAGTTAAAATGTGACAGGACAACAAAATGATGTTTATAACTTCAGCATAACAGATCATCATGATTGCTAATTTAAGTTAAAGCGCGACAGATCAGTCACAATTCTATTTTTAAATTCAACATGAAATGCTATTTCAAACTTTAAGGTGATAGATTAACTGAAGAGCTATTTTGAATCCAAAAGAAACAAACCAAATTGCTATTTTGCATTTAAACATGGCAGACAATGAAACTGCTACTTTAAACTTAAAACCAACAACCAAAGCACAATGCCTCATATCTAAACAAGTATAAATAAATCATTGTTCACGAAATGAAAATATGAACTAAAGTTTTCATTATGTTTATAGTTATTTACGTGTAGATGGATTAAAAACGTTAAAATATTATCTAAATGATTTTGTGGATTTGTTCAACTAAAGTCAATTAAAATATGACTCCAATTCATTCCTTTATTCGATGAATATTCAATAATTGACGTTCAATTTGCTAATAAAGGCATCTGCAATGAAAGGCATAACTATGGGTAACATTAACTCTGAAAACATATCTATGCTACGCATAGAAACGTTAATAAAATTCATAATCATTTCTGCAATACAACCATATTTAGTAAATAAACTTCTATCTATGCCTGATTGTTCAGCAAGTTTCAGTCATAAATGACCAACAGTCTTTATTTTGTTGCCGTTGAATATGCTCCAAATGTGAAGCTCAGTCTTGATCTCCAGAAAACACTTTAATGAAGAAGTTATACTATAAAAATGCGTTAGAGAAGATATTTACTATGAGAATGCATTAGAAATCTATCTATATATATAAAAGTGAACGTGTCTTTGTGTGTGTGTGTACATTTCCCTACGCAATAACTCTGTCAATTTTTAGTTTACAGACTCGAAATTTGATATAGAGGCTACTGAGATTTGGGAAAATCGATGTGATCGGTTTTTGGCCAGAAAATTAGCGATTAAGGGGTCAAAGTTCAACGATGTGACCTTTGACAACTCTACTAAACTCCTCCGACAATTTTGGGTCTACGCACTTGAAATTTTAGATATAGGTTCCTTGGACATGGATCTAACTTAATAACTTGATTTGAGCCCAATACCATAAATTTTAAGGGGACATAATAGGATTCAAAGGTTTAAAAAATTGACATCTACGGTCTCTTCCAAATTACTCAGACAATTTCTGGTCTAAATATTTGAAATTGTACATAAAGGGTATTCAGAGATAGAGAAAGCTTTTTCATCAGCTTGGGTCGAAAATTTTTAGTTACCAATATATAAATGTATGCCTGTTTGCATGTCTGCCTTAAACTTTCAATAGAAGCGACGGATTTTACCAAAATCAGTATCGTTTTAAAGTTCGACCTTTCATACGACAAATATCGAAAAATTGGCTAAAAACATTAATATCTTCCCCTTCTACTAGGCAATTTTCTACGGGGGGGGGTCATTTTTTTCGCCGATATTTTTTAAAGTTATCCTTTCCTTTAGATTTCTAGCCTTAATTTAAAAAATGTCGCTTCCGGTTTGGCGGTGGTCGTAACAGCATAAACGTTAAGTTTTACCCCGTTCTTTTCATCCTTTACGGTACGGGTTCGGGCCTGCTTTCCTACTACCACTTTTTTATTTTGCTCAACATACACATCCAAACACCCAGGCAACGCCAAGCTGAAATGCTAGTTAATATGAAAATTCGTTAGAAATTATATATTAGTGTAACACAGCGATATCCTTTACTATGAGAATGCGTTAGAAATGATATTTACTATGAGACAGTATTAGAAATGGCTTTTGCTATGAAAATGCATTAAGAACTGTTTTTACTATTAAATGCATCAGAAATGGTCTTCACTATGAAATACATTGGAAATATTTTTACTATAACATACATTAGAAATGTAGAAATATTTGAAATTGTTTTTATAATCTAAGCAGAGACGAATATATAATGGATCATCAGAAATGAAACTAAGCGGTCACTTTGAAATGTGAATTCTCTTTGTAATAATAAAATTGAAATAACATGTCTTATAACTGATTTATATTGTCCTTCACATTATGACCCATCATTAACATTAACAGCAGTTAACAGCAGTTATTCCCTTTATAAAAATGTCGGTCATGAAATGAAAGGAAAAAATAAGGAATTCAAAGTAAATCCAAGGACTACTTTCTACCCTCTTGAAATAGAAGACAAGAATGACTCAATATTTCTTAGTTGTCATTTTATTTTATATTGTCTATTTTTTTATCATTTCAGCATGAAGTCGCTTTGTCCATCGATGCCACAAATGTGATAGTACGCGCCCTGGAGGACATGATCAAAAAAGACAAGAAAGTTTTTCAACATACCTTTCGACGAGGGATAGTCTACAATCACAATAAGACAAAAGGTGTACCTTGTTACCCTAAGGACGCCTTACCTTGGATGCACGGAGAGGCTATAATGTCAGCCCTTAAACAGGTACATCTTTCAAACTTGCTTGATTTCGCTATTGTTTATTTCATTCTGCTTTCTTTTTTTTTTTTTCTTTTTTTTTTTAATTTTGATATTTTTGTTGTTATCACATTTTACTACAGGACAGTCCGTCACGACGAATAATGGCCCTGTGTATTTCTGCTTCTATCTGTGTTCCTTTAAATTACCCTTCTAATTCTTATTTTTTTAAATTTCTGTAATTTTCAATTTTAATTAGTTTGTGGAAAATAACTTTCACGCTATTCCTAAAGTTATTTTCTTTGATTTCTTGTATTAACATTTTTTCTAACTTCACGTTCACTAATTTGATACTGGAATGAATATTAATGAATATTACCGTAAAATGTTTTAACATAGCTTGTTTGAGGTCATACTAAATCGGAATATGTAAGGTTTGTAGTGTAAATGTGATAGTTTTGAGTTTCAGCTAGTAAAACAGATAAAAAGAAAGGCAACTTTACGCTATTGATTTTATAGTTTTGTTTTAATATTATCTGTTTAAAGTATGAATATGTTTGTAATGATGTGTTAATTTTTATGGTGATCTAACTTTTTCAAGTAACTAAATACTTTGAAAATTGATCCAAGTTATTATTCTCTTTCTTCTTCTTCTTCTTATTCTTATTATTAGTAGTAGTAGTAGTAGTAGTAGTAGTAGTAGTATTATTGGTTCACAAAAAGCTTTCACCCAGGTCATCAAAGATCTCTCCTTCAAAAAAACCTGTAGTGTTCCCTAAAGCTGAGTGACAACAAGTCTCCCCAGATTTTCAGTACTTTCTACCTCTTTTGATAAGGTTTGCAAATAAATTTGCATTTTATCGCAACGGATGCCTACCATTGATTTCTCACTGGCAGTGGCCATTAGTCTTTACTGGAATTTGAGCGCAATAAGCCTACCCAAGGTCTCAGTTCTCTTCGCACTTGTCCAGTGAAGGCCTGGTCAGCACTCTCTCCTTGGTCTTTCCATCCTCCTTGGCCTATCTCGACTATTTGGCATAACACTTTAGGGGAGGTTGTGATGGGGCTAAATAAGAGGGGATGGGTGAGAGGATAGAGAATTTGTAGATATGCAGCCTCAATGTTCTTGGTCCCATGAAATGCTTCTTCATATTTTGCCTCTGCATCAGTTTGTCTGACCCACACATGTGGCTCATGTGTAATGAGCTCCGCATTCAAGGGTTTTCCTTAGTATTTCAGCTGTTTTCATTATTGTTATTCCTCTCATTCCAATTTTCCCATTCTTTTTTCAAAATTTTTCAGGATTGTTTCTAGTGCTCCTACTATTGCGGTATTATTTTGATTTTCTTCATCATCCAAGTCCATTTCAGCTCTCTTGTAGCTCTGTGTATTTGCTCCGTTGGTCTTTTTCGTTGATATTCAGCTGGAACAGCAAAGTCTACGATTTGACAGGATTTTTCTTTCTTGTTAATTATTACGATATCTGGTCTTCTTGCTTTGATGAGTTTATCCGTTTGTATATCCATGTCCTGTAAGATTTTATGATTCTCGTTTTCAAGAACTGCTGTCGGGTTATGCTTGTACCATTTGTTTGTGCATTCGAGATTCAATTGTTTGTATAATTCCCAGTGTACTGCCCCCCCCACTTGGTCGTGTCTGTTCTTGTATTCCTTTTGGGCTAGATTGCTGCATTCGCTTACTATATTATTTGTCCACATAGCCTGATTTTTCCGTTTTCTTGTGTTTTGTCGATCTTTGTTTTGATGTGGTTGGTTCTTATCGTGTTAATTTGTGCTAGGGATTCAGTTTTACGGTTTACGTGTTCTTTCCTTATTCATGTCCAGGCGTTTTCATTATTCTCATCTTTTGTCATTCTTACGAATCTTCCATTTAGTTGCTTCTCCACCCATTTTTCTTTTCTCGTTTTATCCTTTGTCTCTCTATTTTCTGTTTTGTTGATCTTTTCAATGTCTCTTGCTGCCATAATTATCCTTTCAGTATTTTGCATTATGTATTTTGCTAGTTCATTTGTGTGCCATATATAGACCAGTCATCTGTCGCTGTCTTTTGTTTTACATAGATTCTGTCAACATCGTCATTCGGGTGTAGTGCCTTGTGCATGGTCATGAGTTTCCTGGTTTTCTAATCGAGCTGTCTCAGTTATTCTTTAGTCCAACCTATGAACGGTTCAGAGTACCTTACTAGTGATACTGCTCATGTGTATATGCATGTTATTAGGTTTCTGCTATATAACTTCGTTTCCAGTAGTTTCTTTGTTTTCCTTAGGTATTCATTTTCAATTTTCTCTTTCATTCCTGTTGCTTTGATAGTGTATGCTTCCAGAATCCCCAATGCGTCTTGTTCTCCTAGTGCCCTTATCTCCGCTTGGTTGGGTAGTTCCGTGCCTTCTGTCGTCTCCAGTTTTTCTTTTTCTTATGACTAGTAGTACATACTTTTCAATACCAAATTTCACTTGAATATCCTGACTGAAGATCCTGGGAGTGTTTATCAGTGTCTCTAGTTCCTTTTCAGTCCTTGCAAAAAGTTTCAGATTGTGCATGTACATTAGGTGGTTCACCTTTTCCTCTGTGTTAGAGAACTTGTATCCGGCTTGGTACTTTCTCAGTATATAGTTCAGGAGCATCATAGCTATGATGAACAGTATTAGTGATAGTGAATCTCCTTGGAAGATGCATCTTTGTATTATTATTATTATTATTATTATTATTATTATTATTATTATTATTATTATTATTATTATTGCTCAATTTTCTACAGTTCTTTGATGTTTTACTAGAACTTTTAAATCATATATTGACTATTCCTCACAGCTTAAATACAGAGCATACACAGTATACTAGTTGTTCCAAGATTATTGAAACTTTAATCTTCAAATGATGAAAGTAAAGCACATTTCTCATTCAAGGTCTATGCGTTCTTTAAAATACTTCATAGTACACCAATTATAATCGCTGTTACTGTCACTTTTGAAGTTCATTATTATTTATTTACTTTGAGTTTTTTAAGGGTTATTACAATTTCCTGTCCATTCGCAATAAGTGGGGTTTCATAGGATCTGAATTTTTTTTTTTTAACTTTCCTGGGCTCTCTAAGAAACCTGTCTAAGAAACCAACTTTATGCAAGCTTTTCTTGTGGAGGTCAGATTATGGCGTTTTGGTAATTTTTATTATTGCTGATCTTGTTATCATAATAATCACTTTTATACTTTTATATTATTATGGTTGATATTTATACTCTTCTTTTTTTGGCAGGTTGATATGAAAGGCTTATCCGGACGAGTGGCCTTTGACGAACATGGCCGAAGACGAGATTACAAACTGGACGTTTATGAGCTTATGGTGGATGAAGGCTTGACCAAGGTGAGCTGAATTGTACATAAACCCTCTTTATATTATGATTCATGAATGATTCGAAATTCGTCATCAGCAGACGAAACAATCAAAGCAATACAAACGGGCAAATGTAAAGATTGTCAAAGATGGAACGGTTGTTTTATGAACTGCTCTTCTCCAAAGAAAAAGATTATCTTTATACTAGAGTGATATGCTAACGTAACATAATTTATTGGCGACTAAAAATCGTACAAGTAATATATAACTATTAGGTAATGCACAGATTGATGGCACTCAGAAATTAAAACCTTCTACCAGGTTTGATTAAGTTTGATAACTTGAGATTTACTTTCACATCCCTCTATCTCTCTTCACCTCCCACACATACATACACACACATACACACACATACATACACACACATACACCCATACACACACATACACCCATACACACACATACACACAAACACACACACACATACACACACATATACACCCACACATATACACACACCCACACCCACACATACACACACATACATACATATATATACATATATATACCGTTTATTAGGAAGTGCCTAAAACGTAAAATCAATCGTATTTAGTGGTTTCAGCAAAAGCCTCAGTTTTTTTTTATTTTGAGGTTGGATGGGCTTGACTCGCTAGCGAAGTGAGAAAATATTATTCGAGCAGCGATATTATTATTTATTAAAAACAGGAACTCTGAACAATTTTTGTTGTAACACAAGCCATTTTATATTTTAGAATATACTAAAAAATGGAAGATTTATCTAGAATTTTTCTGCAATTTTTGCAGACGCAACAACAGGCACAAGCCGAGCGAGATGAACGAAGAGATGAGAAATTATTGAAATGGCAACTAGAACAAGAAGAAAGGCAGAAGAAATTACAATTTGAACAAGAAGAAAGGCAGAAGAAATTACAATTTGAACATGAAGAAAGGCAAAATGAACGTTTTGCTAAAACACTGGAACTACTAAAGAATAATCGAGAAAATGTCGGCAGTAATAATTTCTCCCATACAACTATTTTAATAGTATGGACACATTTAATTATGTGCCGAAGGAAAAAAGAATTTCGAAGCATACTATACAAAATACGAGGATGTCTTTCAACTGTACTGCAAAAGTTGGCCAAATAGCCAGAAACTGAGCCTCTTACTCAGAAGGTTGGGTGTAGCAGAACACAGTAAATTCGTAGATTACATATTACCTAAACGGAATTAGATTTCATGGAAGCTGTAAAATTACTAAAAGAATTATTTAATCCGAATATATCTCTTTTTCATAAGAGATGGTTGTGTATGAATCTAAGGAAGATGGACAACCAAGATTATTTGACATACGCATCAGTTGTCAATAAAAACTGTGATAATTTTAAGCTAGCGGAACTAATAGTAGAAGATTTCAAATGCCTAATCTTCGCACAAGGGTTAGTTTCCACGAAAAATACAGAAATACGCAGACGAGTGTTGTCTAAGCTGGAATCTGAGTAAGATTTAACACTTCAGAAATTAGCAGAGGATTGTGAAAGGGCCATTACCCTCTACCAAGCCCAGAGGAAATATTCACAAAGTTGAGTGGTGGTAATATCTTCTCCAAGATAGACTTGAGCGACTCGTATTTACAAATACCGGTCGAGGAGAATTGCTCAAAAATACTATGCATCAACACGCATAAGGGATTGTACAAATACAGCCGGTTGCCCTTTGGCATCAAAGTAGCGCCTGCCATCTTTCAACAAGCGATGGACACCATGCTAAGTAGTATTGAGTGCGCATGTGCATACCTGGACGACATTGTTATCAGGAGCAAATCCCTAGAAGAACATAAGGAGCATTTAAAACAAGTATTCACTCGAATACAAGAATTCGGGTTTAAAGTAAAAGAAAATAAATGCGACTTTTGTATGAGCGAAATTAAGTATCTTGGACATATAATGAATAAACATGGGCGACGTCCAGACCCAGAAAGATCTGCGGCAATAAAAAACATGCCAGCACTTAATAACGTAACAACCTTGCAGAGTTTTTAGGACTCGCAAATTATTACCAATCTTTTATTGAAGGGACGCATAATTTGCGAGCTCCCTTAAATGAGCTGCTAAAAGAGGACACACCTTGGAAATGGACATAAGAATGTCAAACCGTTTTTGACAAAATAAAGAGCGCACTAACATCTTAATTATTTCTAACTCACTATGACACAAAATTAAATATAGTCATCGCTAGTGACGCTAGTTCCTACGACATAGGAGCATGCATTCAACATCATGCCTAATGGATCTAGAAAGCCGATAGCTCACGCTTCGAGAACGCTGCTTCCAGCAGAGAAGGCGTATTCACAGATTGAAAAAGAAGCGTTGAGTATAATCTTTGCAGTGACTAAGTTCTACCGATATTTATATGGTAGACTTTTCATACTTGCAACCGACCATAAACCATTAGTCACAATCTACGGATCAAAAAAAGGATCGCCTGTATACACCGCAAATAGATTGCTGCGCTGGGGTACGATCCTACTGAATTACGATTTCCAGATACAACATCTAGCATCGAAAAAGATTTGCCATGCGGATGGACTTTCAAGACTGATACCACAGAAACATAATTTGGAAGAATCAGTGATTGCAGCAATTCGAACAAACGTCGAAGTGAAAAATATGGTAGCAAACATCATTAAAGAACTACCGGTAACATTGTCGGACATTAAAATAGAAGCCGATAAAGATGAATACATAAATGATATAAAAGGAAAAATTATAAATGACAAAAAGGTTCAGGAAATTTTTTTCCATATGTAACGATGTGTTATTATACAGCAAGAGAGTAGTAATACCTAAAACGTTGCAGGAGAGGATTTTGAGAGACTTCCACACAGATCATCCGGGGATAAATCGGATGAAGTCTCTAATGAGAAGTTACGTATACTGGCGTAACATGGACATTGACATAGCTACAACAATAAATGGATGTAAAGGATGCCAGTTAGCGGCAAAATCCCCACCTATAGTACACAAACCTTGGCCGAAAACCGACCACCCATGGTCGAGAATCCACATGGACTTCGCTGGCCCAGTAGGAGAAAATTACTACTTAATTGTAGTAGATAGTTATACAAAATGGCCTGAGGTAATGCGTTGCAGGAATCCAACAACGAACAACTCAATAGGATTCCTACATGAGTTATTTGCACGATTGGTCACTGACAATGGAACTCAATTCACATCCACAGACTCTAAGGAATTTTGTGACATGTTCCAAGTAAAGCATATCACTACTCCTCCATACCATCCAAGATCGGACGGCCTCGCTGAGCGGTTCGTGGACACGGTAAAACGAGCGCTGAGAAAATCCATTGGGATATCAACAGAAAAAGCTTTGCAACAATTTTTGCAAATATATAGGACAACACCGCACATATACCCCGCCTGATTTAATGTTTGCCAGAAAGGTGAAATCGACGTTTGATAAACTATTGCCAAGACAGGCAATTGTCCGAAACACTACACACATGATAAGAAAGAAATATAACTCGGGAGATCGAGTATATTTCAAGTGCTACAGGAATAATACCTCTTACTGGGAATGTGGTGTAGTGGATAAACGCCTTGGTGATTGTACATACATGATTAAAGGTCCACAAAATATACATAAAAGGCACCTGAACCAAATAAAAAACGCCACATTCAAGATGGTGATTATACAACAGCAGTCGAAGAGGAGAAACCATGGACATCATATACGAATTCTTTAATTTGGAACCGCCTCAATATAGAGAAATAAGATAATAATAGAGAATATAAGAAAGTTTAATGAACCATTAATGTTAAATCCCAAGAGAAAAAGATATTGAAATCTGTGTGATTTCAAATCGTGGGACACACCCACACACACACATACACACCCACACATATACACCCACACACCCACACACATACACACACATACACACACCCACACACCCACACATATACACACACACATACATACATACACACACATACATAGACACATACACACACACATACACATGCATATACACACACATACACACCCACACATAGACACACACACACATACACACATACACACATACACACACATACATACATACATATATATACCGTTTATTTATTTTACATAAGCATTTATATGTCGCTACACATTCGCTACGTTTCGATCAGCCAGTTACAAGTAAGTAGAGATCTCGTTAAGCGATGCTGCTTATACAAAACTAGAGTCCTTAAAAAAAATTGGAAAAAATTCACAGCAGATTTTGATCAAGAGGAGAGTTATATCAAAAATAAATAAAGGCATTTACATAATTTAAAAAGAAAAAGGAAAAAGAAAGAAAGATAAATGTATAAATATATATAAAAAGAAAGGAAAAATAAAGAGAAAAAGGGAAATAAATAATAATAATAATAATAATAATAATAATAATAATAATAATAATAATAATAATAATAATAATAATTGTTGAGGTGGCACCCACTCATTTACATATGTGGATAATATTACACATAAATAGCAAGACTCGGTTAGTCTGAGCGTGTGTTAACCAGAAGCCACCGAAGGCCGAGCCGAGAGCAGATATGTTCTCCAGCTAAGACTCTCTTACTTGACAACCATTATGTAAATATACTGTAAATATACTTTTCCTAATACACTTCTTATTGATCTACCTTTGTTTTGTTGAGTCTTCATTTGTATTGCCTTATATGTTATTTGGTTCAACCTGCAAACATAACACCTGGCGACGAAGATGAACGTCAAACATAACAATAATAATAATAATAATAATAATAATAATAATAATAATAATAATAATAATAATAATAATAAAATTATATACCAATAAAGCAGTACTGTAAGAAAACGAACAAAACAAAAACAAAAAAAACAGGAGATATCCTCATCTTGTGTAGAGGTGACAAGTGGAGACGAAAGGGACAAGGGTTAAGCTTAGGGGAGTTCAGAAATTTAGGGAGACATTTGCTAAGAATGGGAACAATAGGTCAACGACAAATTATCACGCATACATTTGGAGAGAACGCAAACTGTCTAGACTCATAATAAAATATTAGATTATTTTAATACATATTTGTATAATTAGAGACAGGTTAATTAAACTAAATTTTAGATTAAAAGTTTTGTTCTTTAATTATCTGTGGATGATAAAAATAAATTAAAAATGATTATAGAACACGGAAGAAAAAATATACCACCTAATGTACATGGACGATCTAAAACTTTTCGCAAGGGCCGAAAATCAACTAGAGACATTAATAAACACCACCAGGATCTTCAGCCAAGGAAACTCAGGACCATACACAAGGCACTACATCCAAAGGACGATGTTGACCGACTCTATGTGAAGGGAAAGACGGCGAGAGGGGACTTGTTTGTATAGAAAGCTGTGTGAATCACACCAAAAAAGAACTAGCAAAATACATAATGCAAAATACTAAAAGGATAATTATGACAACAAGAGACACACAAAAAATTAGCAAAACAGAAAACAGAGAGGCAAAGAATAAGAAAAAAACAAAATGGAAAGAGAAACAACTACACGGAAGATTCGTAAGAATGACAAAAGATGAGAATAACGAAAACACCTGAACATGGCTGCGAAAAGGACAGGTAAACCGAGAAACTGAATCCCTAATAACTGCAGCACAAGATAACTCGATAAGAACCAACCACATCAAAGCAAAGATCGACAAAACACAAGAAAACAGCAAATGCAGACTCTGTGGACAAAGAGAGGAAACGATAAACCATATAGTAAGCGAATGTAGCAAACTAGCCCAAAAGGAATACAAGAACAGACACGAGTGGGAAGAACAGTACACAAACAACTGCATCTCGAATGCACAGATAAATGGTACAAGCATAAGCCAGCAACAGTAATTAAAAACGAGAATCACAAAATCCTATGGGACATTGACATGTAAATGGATAAATAATCCAAGCAAAAAGACCGGATGTCGTAATAATTAACAAAAAATAAAAGCCCTGCCAAATTGTAGACTTTGCTGTTCCAGCTGCCACAGGATAAATATCAAAGAAAAGGAGAAGCAAATACATAGAGCTAGTCAGAGAGCTGAAAGGGATATGGATGATGAAAAAATCAAGATAGTCCCTATAAGAGCACGAGAAACAATCCAAAAGAACTTTGAAAAGAGAATGGGAGAAATTTGAATCCGAGGAATAGCTGGAAAGATACAGCGAATAGTAATAATCAAAATAGCTGGAATATTAAAGAAAACCCTCTAATATACGAGCTACATGCGAGTGCCAGGCGAGCTGTTGCAGAAACAAAACATGAAACGTTACATGGAACCAAGAACAATGAAGCTGCATATCTATAAGCTCACTATCTTCTCCCCATCCCCTCCTATTATCTAATTACCCCCCAAAAGAGAATGATTCCAAATAGCCGAGAAGAGTCGTGGAGAATGGAAGGATCGAGGAGAAAGCGCTGACCAGACCTCTGGTGGACAAGTGCTAAGAGAACTGTGATCTTCGGAGTCTTATTACCACTCAAATTCCAGGGGAGACCAATCTTTTAGCGAGAAATCAACGGTAAGCGACTGTTGCGATAATGCAAATTCATTTGCAAATGTTATCGAAAGAGCTGGAGAGTACTGAAAATCTTTTGAGACTTTTTGTCACTCAGCTTCCAGGGAACAATACAGGTTGTTCTCAAGGAGAGATCTTTGATGACCTGTTTGGATCTCCTTACGAGCCAATAATAATAATAATAATAATAATAATAATAATAATAATAATAATAATAATATTAACGTTGTTAATAATAACTGCAATGCTTTTAAAATTATTTTAAAATTTATAATTTGCAATTAGTAAAATGAACAGTCAAACACATTTTGTATGTCATATATGAATTACTACTGATTTAAGCTTGTAGTATAATAAGGTATATGGATATATTGAAATTTAAAATATACATGGTAATGCTTAAAGATTTAATAATTAATATATAATTAATAATTAATATATAAGGATCAGAGCTAAGACATTTGCATTAAAAATTAGAATTGAAACATAATAGAATTATAATTATAATCCAAACAAAATAAAGTGACAAAATACAAATTTCTTAGCTCTGATCCTTAATTGCCAAAATACAATATATATATATATTTGAAAGTGGTTTTAGCTAAACGGGTGTTTATCGTGAAAGATTGTCGAGGTTGGAGCCCAGATGATCACTTGCCATGGAAGAAACGATACATTTGTTTTATTACAAACTAGCGTTGCCCGAGTGTTGGTTTCCGGGACGGGGGGGGGGAGTTTTAAAAAATGTTATGGTAGGTAAGTAGGAAGGATCAAACCCGGAGTCATGAGTAAAAGTAGGAAAATAAAGTGTGAAAAAAAAAACAAAAAAAACATCTGCAACGTTAACAGTTCGGCCACCAAGAAAAGTCCATTCCAGTTGTTTAGGAAAAAAAAAACGACTACGGTAGGTCGGCGCGAACGTGAAAATATAATGTGAATTGTCCAGCACGCTAACCACTACGCCACAGAGCACTGCAGCTTAGTTTAGTGATTTTAAATAACTTCACATGAAAGAACTACGAAGCCAAACCGGTGTTCTCTTCTCAACTGTTCCTTGTGAACGATCCCCAAACGGTGTTAAGTGGTGGCAGGGGGAGGAGGAATTTATTAGAGAGAAAATATTTTACCACTTCCATTGATCTTAACCGATTTTGGCCGTGACTTCTCAGCAGAAAAAGTATAGAAATCTAAGATTATCGAGGAATTTGAGAAATAAAAAGCCTATAACACACCTCAGATATTGTTCTGCCGTTTGTGCATATTATATTTGCATGAAATATCTTGATTTTTAATCCTATTAAGGTCAAAATCCGATGAGAAAAAATGAGTTAATTTTATTTATATATATATATAAGAGATGACAAAAGATGGAATTAATTCACACTCATAAATTTTTATTGTTTTTATTTTGTTCTATATTTTTTACAGATATTTGAATTTAGGGAGATGAAAAAACTGTCATATTACCTCTTACACATGTCTCGTTGATTAGCGGAAACATTTTCCTGGTATAACTGAACAACTCTTAAGAGATAAATAGATATTCGTAAAAAACGCTACGTATATGTCAAGATTTGAAAAAGAAAACAGGTATTTGGAGAAATCTGTGCATATATATATATATATATATATATATATATATATATATATATATATATATATATATATAGGAGTGTATCATAGTATGCCAAGGATATTCACCTTAAGTGGGTTCAATCAGTTTCCCCGGAGGAGGAAGTTTCATGGGAATATCAAATCCACAAGTGATTCCCAGTCGCATGTTTCTCCTGGTAAAGGTTGATGATGAAGTTATTTTTTTGCAGTTCTTGAAGGGAGGTGTCGACGTCTTCCTACATACAACACCTGGTATTCTCAAATAGTGCTCATCTAGTACATATTAATTGACTAAATCAATTAAGCTTCATGATCATTTGTTTTCATATCGAACGTGCGTTGTCTTGATTTTGCATATATCATTCAAACACAGTATGTTTTAATACATGGTAAAGTTGCAGTTTTAGTCATCTCGAACTGCTTTAAAGCTTCATCACGCACTCATTTGTCGACCAATTTCAAACAATTATAACAGTTTATAGATCACTTTCTCGGCTATATTTTCAATTTTCGTTCAGTAAAACAAAAGTTATGATGACTTTACTGGTGTTCAAAATCGCAAAAAAAATGTAAGGAGGTGAGTGACGTTTTTATGACTGGTTTCCATAGCAACCACATCGATTCAGCGACTATTGTTGCTTCCAATTCACCGCTCTCGCGGAAAAAGAAAAAGCAAGTGAAACAGAGAGAATGAAAGAATGAAAGGGAGATATTTGGGGATTTTATTGAAAGCAGACGAGTGCCGTACTTTGTACATATATTATGTTTATGGGGCAAATATATAAGACTGAAATTAAACAAAGAACAAGTGACTTTACTAGAAGCCTAGAAAAATCATGGAAAAATCAATAGAAAAACGCGAGCATTAAAAGTAATATGGTTAAGCTTAAACATGGAAAAATAAAGGACTAGTTGTTAAAACTGGAAAAGAAAAGGACAAGATATTCTAGTAAAAAATATAATAAATTTATAACTTAAAATATTGCAACATAAGGAATTGATTATATAATGTTATAAATTGAATTTAAAAAATTATTAATGCTGTAATTACAGCATTAATAATATTACGTTTAATGCCCGCATTTTTCTATTGTAATATATATATATATATATATATATATATATATATATATATAAAGCTGAAGGTCTGTGTGTGTGTGTGTGTGTGTGTGTGTGTGTGGTCACGAATAGGCTCCTATATGGTTGACTATTTAAAAAAAAAACTGATTACATATAATGATAGAAGATGCATCCGAGATCAGGAATGGGTATGTTTGATCTGAAAGAACGATGGTTCATAAAAATTGTGGGGTCTGCGTTCGCGCCTGGCCTCCAAAGTATAGAAATAAAAAATGAAAAAAAAAACGTTTTTGATATAGATGTAAATAAGAATACTTTGATAAGTATGTTTTAACTTAAATAGGGATGGTATAATAAATTTTTTGTGGCTGCGTTCGCACCTGGCCTCCATAGAATGGAAATAGGTACAAACTTTAATAAAGACTTTTCATATTTATCTGTGATATAATTATGTTTCAGTTTGAAGAAATATGGTATAATAAAATTATGGGATGTTCGTTCGCGCCTGACCACATAGAATGGAAATATGTCGCAAAGTTTAACAAGATTTTTTTATATAGATCCACAAGATATTGTGATAAGTGTTTCAGTGTGGACAGATATGGTATAATAAATTATGGGGTTTATCTATTTTATTTTTACTTTCATCATATTTTGCTTTGGTTTTGATACCCCCAAATTCGAAGCTATCTCTTTACAACCGTTCCTTTTCATAACCTATCATACTTTCATAAATCAGAGTCCATTTTCTGTAGGCTGATTTTGAACCCAGTCAACGACGGGTACTTTTGCCAGTATATATATATATATATATATATATATATATATATATATATATATATATATATATATATATATATATATATTAAATTGTAATTTCCAGTTGCATATTTTACATTTATTATGTTGAAATAAAATTATATACTTATTTATGATGGATCCGGTATGTATCAGCTCCGTAAGTGATCAGCATAAATTCATATATCCCTATCCGAAGAGTATTGAGTACGTAACGAGTATACAGTTAAACACTTTGACAAACACGTAAGATGCTTTATTTCGGTCTTCTGTAATTCCTTTCATCTTTCTTTCATCTCCGGGTATTTATCCATTCATTCTTATGATGTTTTTTTCTTTCTTTTCTTCCAATCCTGAACAAATCTTTCCTCCCTCTCTTTTCCTCTCTTTCTCTGTTTCCCTTTATTCCTTCGTTTTGCGTCAATGTCGTCTACTTTCCACATCATTTAATTATGTTTTCGAATCAAACAAAAAGATACATAAAATCACCTCCCAATGTTTTACTTAATGACAAAAAATACTTCTTTTATTCTAAATTGCCCCCGGAGTAAATGATGAGGCTGTTTTGAAAGCATAATTTAATATTAATTCAGAGCTGCGAGCAAAGAAAAACGGAATTGAAAATGTTGCGGTATTTTGCGTAATTCGCTCTATTAATAACTAAATTTCATTTTAACAATTTCTACAAAATATAACACATCAATCACAAATGTGTATTTTTTTTAATAAGCAGGATAATACACACGCACAAACACACATACACACATACACACACACGCATACACACACACACACACACACATATATATATATATATATATATATATATATATATATATATACTAGCGGGGGTACCCGGCGTTGCCCGAGTGTTTGTTTCCGGGACGGGGGGGGAGTTTTAAAAAATGTTATGGTAGGTAAGTAGGAAGGATCAAACCCGGAGTCATGAGTAAAAGTAGGAAAATAAAGTGTGAAAAAAAAAAACATCTGCAACGTTAACAGTTCGGCCACCAAGAAAAGTCCATTCCAGTTGTTTAGGAAAAAAAAAAAACGACTACGATAGGTCGGCGCGAACGTGAAAATATAATGTGAATTGTCCAGCACGCTAACCACTACGCCACAGAGCACTGCAGCTTAGTTTAGTGATTTTAAATAACTTCACATGAAAGAACTACGAAGCCAAACCGGTGTTCTCTTCTCAACTGTTCCTTGTGAACGATCCCCAAACGGTGTTAAGTGGTGGCAGGGGGAGGAGGAATTTATTAGAGAGAAAATATTTTACCACTTCCATTGATCTTAACCGATTTTGGCCGTGACTTCTCAGCAGAAAAAGTATAGAAATCTAAGATTATCGAGGAATTTGAGAAATAAAAAGCCTATAACACACCTCAGATATTGTTCTGCCGTTTGTGCATATTATATTTGCATGAAATATCTTGATTTTTAATCCTATTAAGGTCAAAATCCGATGGGAAAAAATGAGTTAATTTTATTTATATAGATAGAAAGAGAAGAAGAAGATATATATATATATATATATATTCTTCTTAAAACAAACACACGTTTATAATGTATATATTCAATAAGGTTATCTCCAAATTTCAACGGTTTATTAAGCTCAATGAAAATGGATTTACACTTTCAGAGCATATGTAACTTTATTAAACATTTCAACATCACAGGAATATACACTTAATTCACATTCATATATATACTTCATTTAGCTAAGCTGTAATCTCAAATTTATTGCCCCTGGACAAAACAGAATAAAACAAATGACAATGACGTTCTTGATCCTGGATATTTTGTTTTCCTATCGTTTTTATAGTAATATAAAGAGGAATGACGTTGAGAAGGAAAATAGTCCAAAGAGATTCTAATGTAATACTGTGATTTACATCTTTTGTTCTCGAACAACTCTTAGTAAAAATGTTTCTGCATCCCTCCATATTCTTGCTTACAAAATATAAAATGATTAAAGATAATGACATATCATTTGCTCTATACAACTCAGCTTCTGTTACATTCACTACACTTACCAAATATAATACTGCGATGTTAGTAAGAAAGCTCTAACATAATTTTCACAGGAGAAAAATCAAACTATGAGAAATAATGTTGATAACGGCAATTTCATTGCTCCCAGACAACGCTAAGTAGGAGAAAAGAAAATATGAGCCACTTTTTTTTCAGTGATTTTTATGCATCTGTAGTAAATTTATATATGACAGACAATGACACAAACACATGAAAACTATAAAACTCATGTGCAAACTTTTGTTTGTAAAAAGTGTTTAAATGTTTAGCCATATTTCAAAGTAAAAAGTTGATACCCGTATTCGGACCTGCAACATGATCGCCAGTGTCTACTAATATTTTAGAAGATAAGAAAATTATCAACAGAAAAGAAATTTGACAAAATCGATACATACAAAATTGTTATGTTTTATTGACAAATTTGTTTAAACAATGTGTAACAAAGTGGTCATAAAGAATGAGACTTCAAAGAATCTGAAAAAGTTCTGATAAAGGGAAAGCGTTTTTGAAGTATAAGTATAGAAAATAAATAATCATGTTTGTTTCCGTTAGCGCCATGTGCATCTAATCGAGCAAATGGAATAAGAGTTAAAGAATATCTATGTACATTAGTTTGTACATTAGTGTGCCTGATTCGCCTTCAGTGAGCAAAGTATGTGCGTGCTTCGTTAGGTGTTCACAAGTTTGTGTCTCTCTTCACCGAGAATCGAAATCCAAACGTTTAGCTTACGATTTATTTTGTCCTCTGCCGTTAATGCCTGAGCTATGAAGACATGTTTGCTGCAAATCTAAAAATTAAAAAATGAACCAATAGCTATTACGTTATGCATGCATATTCGTAATGCTGGCGTTCGACGTTCATCTGGCAATTTATAGTAGTCAAAATTTTTAAACAAAAATATATGCGTATACATAAATATATATGGAAAGAGTTTTGTGTTAACTATGAACTTCTTACGCAAATATTACGCAAGTATAAATCATGTACAATATCTGCATGAATATAATTACATGTAATCTATATATACATATATAAAAGTGAAATTGTCTGCGTGTGTACATTTCCCTACCAAATAACTGTAAATTTTCAGTCTAGAGACTCGAGAATTGACATTGGGAAAATCTTTTTAATCGGTTTTCGGCTAGAAATTTGGTTGTTAAGTGGCCAAAGTTCAGCGATTTGACCTTTGAAAACTTTACCAAATTTCAACGCCAATTTTTGATCTAAAAACTGTACATTTTAAATAGAAATGGATCAAACGTTTTAATTTCATTTGAGCCCCCAAAAAATAAATGTTTAGGGGGTCAAAATTGGGGTAAAAGTTTTTAAAAATTGACCTCTGCGGTCTCTACCAAATTACACAGCCAATTGTGGTCTCTACTAAATTACACAGCCAATTGCGGCCTCTACCAAATTACACAGCCAATTGCGGTCTCTACCAAATTACACAGCCAATTGCAATCTCTACTAAATTACACAGCCAATTGCGGTCTCTACCAAATTACACAGCCAATTGCGGTCTCTACCAAATTACACAGCCAATTGCGGTCTCTACCAAATTACACAGCCAATTGCGGTCTCTACCAAATTACACAGCCAATTTGAAATTTTACATAAAGAGTATTCAGACATAGAGCAAGTTTTTATCGGTTTGAGTCGAAAATTTGAACTACTTCAAAAAAATGTACGGTTTTTAGCAAACTATTCAGCCAATTTTGGTTCTAAACTTTTGAAATTTATACATAACGGGTATTCAGACATGCGGCAAGCATTTAATCGGTTTTGGGACGAAATTTTGGCTGCCAAAAAGTAAAAGTTTAAAGAGTTGATCTTTGCAGATTCTCCCAAATTTCTCTGCTAATTTTGGGTCTAAACACTTTTTTATTTTTTTATAAATTTTAGATGTAGGTAACTTGGACATGCATAAAACTTTGTATTTTGATTTGAGATCAAAATAATAAATGTTAAAGGGTCAAAATTGAGTTCAACGTTTTAAAAAAATTACCCCTGATGTCACTACGAAATTACTTAGATAATTTTGTTCTAAACATTTTAAATCTTACATAAAGTGTATTCACATGTAGGGCAAGTTATGAAGAGTACATAGGGCCCGAGCAAAGCCGGGTTGAACTTCTAGTCGTTAACCAAAAATGATCATCCAATAAGAAAACCGAAAAAACTAATAGAGGATTAATTAAAATGATTGTTTAAAAAAATATGCAAATTAGCTAGATATTTTGCTAGTGAATCAAATTCCATGACTTCTTATATAAGAAAGTTGTATTTTCTTTTTAAATAAATAGAAAAGGGCGTTTTTAATATGAATATCAATACACGAAAAAAATTTTTATAGGAATGTAGATTTTAATTTGTTTTTTTTAGTTAAAACAAGTGTTGGACACTTTGTTATCATTTTAAATAAATGATAAGCATTATGTGAAAATAAAAATTTATATAGAGATTTTTTATTTTTACAGATTTGTAAACATTTTCATCATTTTCATATAAACTTAAAATAATTTATGTTGTACGATGATAAATTATATAATATATAATATGCAAATATTAAGATTATAAACGCTTTATTATTGTAATTGATGAGCTCAGATAAATAACCCGCCCCTTCCAAATAGTAAGAAGATTTAATTTTTAGACCATTATGTATGAACATGGTTAAAAACCTTGGTAATAAGACAATTATTTTAGAAGTTGATCGTAGGAGTAAGAGAGTTTTATTTGAAGGGGGAATAGGGCGATTGTCACCCGGACGTACATATAGATTTACCAGTAGCCGTAATATATTTTTGGTATTTCCAACTCCCTAAAAACGCATACACAATTTATTTCATAGTGATACTCTTTTAAAACGCTCACTAGATAGAGAGTTGGATGGAAAAAAAGGTGAAATAATTTTGTGATAAATTTATATGAAAAATTGATCGCCTACCTTAAATTCTGAAATATTTGTTTGACTTTCCCAATAAAATTAAATTTTAACATTTTCTGACGATAGCTTAAACGGTAACGACTAAGGCTGGATCACCAAATGTTTTCGTTTCGATTCTAGCTTATAACACCGAAACCTTTTTTTTTTCAATTACTATTCTATGTTAACTGCAATATAATTATCAATAAAGTATGAAATCTGCACGAATTAAAATATCATATTTAAGCGTATTTTGTGATCAGACAACACTAGAGAAGCACGACTAGATAGAAAGTAAAATATAATAATTACTAAAGAATTGAGTATATAAACATAATAAATACGAAATCTTCATAAATTAAAATAGTATATTTAATTTAAGCGAATTTTACAACAGGCAACACTACGCGGCCTACAAATATATATATATATATATATATATATATATATATATATATATATATATATATATATATATATATATATATATATAATGATTTTCCACAACCGAAACAATGTCGCAGCCCACAAGAGCCAAGAAAGCCAACAAACCGGAAGTCCAAGACTCGAGTTTCGGATATGTCTAATGATGATCCCAAATGAGGGCGAAACTCGAGTCTTGGACTTCCGGTTTGTTGGCTTTCTTGCTCTTGTGGGCTGCGACATTGTTTCGGTTGTGAAAAATCCTTATATATATATTCTCTTACACTTTCTGAACATATATATATTAGTATATATATAAATATATATATATATTAGCATATATATATATACACACACACGCATATATATATATATATATATATATATATATATACACGTTAACATTAGTGTATGAAGCGTATGAAGCGATGCTCTTTGTGTAAACAAATTGAGCTTAGGTATTTGGACAATGTCAAAACATTGTTAATTCACTGCCTGCATAGCAGCAGCAATGTAGTGCAACGGTTAAAAGCTTCGACTGTCGTTTGGGCAATCAGGTTTCGATTCTGGCATGAGGTAGTCTAGCCGCACTGATGAGCTGTGAAACAACGAAACAGTATTGTATGTGGATTACTATATATATACAATACTGTATGTGGATTACCATATATATATATATATATATATATATATACACACATATATATATATATATTTGTGTATGTGTGTGTATGTGTATGCACTTATATATATATATGTGTATAAATGTATATATCTACTGATATATGTATATGTCTACATTGTATATATATGTATATATGTATAGTATGTGTATATGTCTACATTGTATATATATGTATATATGTTTAAATATAGCCCTAAATGTAAATATATACGTATATATATGCGTATATATATATACACATACGCATATGTCTAAATTATATATGTATGTATGTATGTATGTATGTATGTATGAATATATGCATAAATATTTGTATATGTATATATGTATAAATATATATGCGCATGTACATATATCTGTCTACATTATATATGTGCATGTGCATATGCATACGTATATGCATATATATATATATATATATATATATATATATATATATATATATATATCTTGTTCGTAAATAACCTATTTCACTGGTCCTTGCCGTCAGGAAATTCATTCAAATTATTGACTTCTGCAGACATTTGCTGTCCTGGAGATCTGTATCCTCCGGGGCATTGTCTACCGAACTCTATGCTCTGCTGGGTAAACCTATTATTCATTTGTGCCTCACTTTCGATAACAAAACCGCTAAAAATTATAGCAAACCCGATTAATTTAATCTGTCCTCACATAACAAAAACGACCGCAAAATAAAGTCTATTTAAGAAGTCAGTCTGATTTACGTTGTTAATCAACAAAAGTTCATGTTATAATATCCATGTTTCAATAAACAATAAGTATATTTTTCTTTTACATCATATTCGTTTGCAATAAAAAGTATCTTGTTCTATTTATTCTTCAAATACTTATTCTGTTTGATAATATTTTGCAATAAAAAAAAGATGAATTGTACATTTTATCTTACAGCTTTTAGATAACGAATATTATGTATTTTAATAAATAGCCAGTAACATAATAGGTAAAATAATTTAATTTATAAAAAATATTTGCAATGTTGTTTTTATTGTTACAAGCTGTTTCGATGTCAATCATCATTGGCTTATAATTCGTGAATATTCGTTTGTGTATATGGTAAGTCGAATTCCAGTTTTCTTATTGTTTGAAACCCAATGTATATAAAGTCAGAAATGTGGGAAATGTATGCAATTTCTTTTTAAATTAGCAGTAAATGCAGACTCTATGGACAAAGAGACAAAACGATAAAACATATAGTAAGTAAATGTAGCAAACTGGCCAAAAATGAATACAAGAACAGACACGACCAAGTGGGAAAGGCAGTACACTGGAAATTATGTAAACAACTGCATCTCGAACGCACAGAAAAGTGGTAGAAACATAAGCCGGCAATGATACTTGAAAACGAGAATCACAAAATCCTATGGGGCATGGACATAGTAACTGATAAACCTATCCAAGCAAGAAGACCAGATATCCTAATAATTAACAAGAAAGAAAAATCCTGTCAAATCGTAGACTTTGCTATTCAAACTGACCACAGTGCGAATATCAAAGAAAAAGAAGAAACGGGGCCAATATTCAGAGCTAGTCAGAGAGCTGAAAGGGATATGTGAAGAAAATCAAAATAATACCTATAATAGTAGTATAGTAGTAAGAGCACTAGGAACAACCCCAAAAAAACTTGGAAAAAAGAATGGAAGAAATTGGAATCAGAAGAAATGACTGAAAAATACAACGAACAGCAATAATGAAAACAGCTGAAATATTAAGGAACCCCCTTGAATGTGGAGACTAACATACACGAACCATAAGTGCAGACCAGACAACCTGCTGCAGAGACAAAACATAAAGCGGTACATAGAACCAATAAAATTGAATTTACATACTTATAAAAACTCTAACCTTACCTCTATCCCCCATTACCACACACTGTCCCCCCTCCAAAATAAGTGAGACCGAATAGCCAGGTAATCAAGGAGGAAGGATAGACCGAGGAGAGAGCATTGACCAGATCTCCACTGTATAAGTGCGTAGAGAACTGGGACCTTGGGGAGGTTTATTGCCACCCAAATCCCGGTAAAGACCAATGGCCGCTGCCAACGAGAAATCAATGGCAAGCAGCTGTGACGATAATGCAAATTTATTTGCAAATATTATCGAAAGAGGTGGAGAGTTAAATCTGGAGAGACTTGTTGTTGCTCAGCTTTCAGACAACACCACGGGTTGTATTCAATGAGATCTTTGAAAACCTGTGTGAAAGCTCCTTGTGAGCCAATAATAATAATAAATATTCAGTTCGAATTTCATATGGGTTTCTGTGTTGGACGTTACGATTCTCGAATTATAAAATATACGGCTGAAAAAATTTAGAGATTACATCGGCGAAAATGTTTAGGAAATAACAACCAAAACTGGAATAATAGTTCAAACAATTCAAATAATATCTGCTTTTGTGATATTTTGAGTCTCATATTGATTATTCTCTATTTAATGACACGAGAGAGTTACATACATCTAAACACAAGAAGGAAAGATAATGAATGTTAAAATCTTCTTCCATTCCAATTATAATTTCCCGTATTTCTTTCTTTTTTTTAAGATTTCTCAGACGAAATGTAAATATAAGCAAATTTATTCAAAACCAGAGTTAATTTTTGACAGATCTACACTCTTTTTGAATGCCAAAGTTAATTTTTTTTTAAGACTTTTTTCAAAACACTGCGCAGTTTATCCAACATTTTAATCCAGGGTTTGCCTTGTGGGGAAAGGGACAGTTGTATAGTATGTAAATATGTGTGTGTGTGTGTGTGAGAGAGAGAGAGAAAGAGAGAGAGAGAGAGAGAAAAATGCATAATTAAGAATGTTGACTCCTAAAGTGACATATTAATTGAGAAACATTATATAGAAAGAGAGGGGAGAAGAATGAAGAGAGAAAAGTAAATCGGTAAACTGTACAGATAGCTATATAAATAGAGTAATAAAACTGGTATATATATACATATATATATGTATATATATGTATATATATATACATATATATATGTATATATACATATATATATACATATACATATATATATACATATATATATAGTCATCCACATACAGTACTGTTTCGCTGTTTCACAGCTCATCAGTGCGGCTAGACAGGCAACTACCTCAAGCCAGGATTGAAACCCGACCGTTTGTACGGCAGTCAAGGCTATATATAATGACTCTTCATAGTGGTCAAAAGTGCTTTTTAGCGACGAAAGCAAGTTCAATAGGCTAGGCAGTGATGGTAGGCAGTACGTTCGTCGGTGGAAAGTCTAAAAATTTAATTCTAGGTGCTCAGTTTCAACTCTGCAAGGTGGTGGAGGTTCAGTTTTGGTGTGAGCCATTATTAGTATCAATGGTCTAGGGCATATAGTTCACTTGAAAGGTCGAATTAATTCGACCAAGTACATTAATATGTTGACTGAGGATTTTCTACCCTACTTTGGTCGGAATTTGGATGATAGGCCCATCTTCATGCAGGATAATGCTCCCATTCACACAGCTGGAAATGTCAAGAGGTTATTGGAAGAGCATGATATTCTGTGTTTGGATTGACCTGCACAATCTCCAGAACTGAATCCTATCGAAAATGCATGTCATTACATCAAGCAACAACTACGCAATGATAACATTTCAAATTTGGAAGAACTTTGGACAAAAATTAAAGAAAAGTGGGATTCCCTTTTCCCCGGAATATTGGCAGTCTATTTCAAGGAATTCCCAAAAGATTGCAGGCTGTCAAATTGCAGAAAGGCTATGTTACTAAATATTAACCAGTTCATTGTGTTCGTGTTGTATTTGTGTTGCCTTAATGTCCTAAAGTTATATTTAAATAACAATTTTCCATTGTGCGGGCTTTCTTTTTGCCTCTTCAATTATTTTTTTTAAATTGACGTGAATACTAGAATAGTTAAATTAAAAGTCAAATATAAACAGGTAAAATTATAGAAGGCCAAGCAAATGAGGTATAGTTTGTTTAAACAGTTACATTCAATTCAGCTTAAATTTGCAGTTTTTGAAAAAATACAAGTGCGGACTTTCTTTTTGCCGCATGTGTATGTACATATTAGGTACGAGCAATTTAATGCATGCTTCGGTATGTGACCTGGTTTTGAACACCAGCTAATCATAATATTTTAAATTTTTTCGGTTACTTTTTGATTGTGTTTAAAAGATTACAGATTAAAGTTAATTTCTCAAAGAAAAAAAGTGTGTGAAATAAAAAAAAAATACATGGAATAAAATTATCTCTCAAATATGAAAACCCGTACATTTCATGTAAAAATTAATTATGACAAAAATCGTATTTACAGTTTTCTGGCAAGAAAAATATAAGTTTTTTGGAATTATTTCACAGTGAAGTATTAAGTTAAAGTCTTAAAAGTCAATTCAGGGAACCCAGTCTGGTATATATATATTTGGAGGTCTGTTTTTAGCGAAAAGAAAAGTGGTAGTGGGCAGAGAGGCCCGAACCCGTACCGCAAACTAGAAAAAAAAAGTGAAAAAAAACGTGATGTCTTTGCCGTTGCGTCCACCGTCAAACAAAAAGTGTCGAAGGTTTTAATTAAAGCTAGTCAATCGAAAAGGGAGGATTACTTTCGAAAATATCGGCTAAAAAGCGACCCCTTCCTGTGTTGTATAGGAATGGGGTCATATTGAGGATCATATATCAAGCACATGTAATACAGACGGAAGAAGATATTTATACTGAGGGGGAGAGAGACATTTATACAGTTCTGGGATGTTTCTTTTTAACTCATATAGAGAGGCGAGAGAGTGATGCACAGTTCTTATATTTCTTTTAACACATATAGAGAGGAGGAGAGATACATATTCTTGTAAGGGTTACAAAATGTTCATATTAAGATAACGACACATTACCTTCAATTGTTGAATGATGACACGAAGATAACCAGTTACAAATAATCGATTATGTTCTTTATTTCATTTGACTGATAATGATGACGTCAGGAATTCAAATTCTGGATCTACATGGTTTAATGTTCTTTCTTTCGCTTCCAAAGGACCCTGACTCCAATACTCTCTCTCTCTCTCTCTCTCTCTCTCTCTCTTTCTCTCTCTCTCTCTTTCTTTCTTTCTCTCTTTCTCTCTCTCTCTCTCTATCTCTCTGCCTAGCAGACTCAACTGTTCTGCCTCCTCTGCTCGACTGCCGACTGTCGACTCTTGACTCTTCTAATCTGCTAATCCTAGCTCCTATTATTGGGAATTCCCTTTTTGCTATGACGTCATATGTGTGGTTCCAAACGTGCCTAACTCACATGGCTAAGCACATGTTTGTCCAACACACACTTCTGCAAACAAAGAATTCTCAACTAACCTATTTTTCAACCTAACCTGACTTCATAATTATATTTTTTAGATCAGAATCTCTCTCTCTCTCTGATCTTCCTGGCATTTCCTTTTTTGGGTGTAGGGTATACCTCCTATGATTCACATCAGCTGCTTCATCCAGCCACCCTTATGCCGTAAACAGAGGTCTCATTTTACCCCTCTCGAAATCGACGCCTTCTTTCGTCCAAAAGTGTCATAATCCTTTCTTTCGCCTGGGTGTTCTACTAATTAGAGCCTTGTTTTATTTTCTAACTATCTTATTTCTTTTGGGGCATATTAAAAGCTCATTTACTTAAATCTTTGTGCTTGGCTTCTAATTATTAATATATACCTTTTCATCACACTGATTCACTTGAATTTCCTTGTTTGGACTCTTGGAACTTCGATAAAGACTTAGAAAATACCACCCTTAACTAAATAACCCCCAACCCTTGCACCAAAATTCCTATTTGCGCAGTAAATTCTTACTATGGCCCAGATTTCTGTGATTTTTCTTTATTTTTTTCAGGGGGTTTCATATTTAAGATGACGGGTACATATATACGATGGTGATGAGAGTGAGAGATACATTCATACTATATTACAGTTCTTTTAACACAGGAGAGGAGGAAATACTTATGATGGAGGAGGAGACACATTACTTGGAAGGGGGTTATGCAAAGTTCATATTAAGATGATTAACACAATACGTTCAATTGCTGAATGACGACATGAAGACAACAAGTTACAAATAATCGATGATCTTCTTTATTTCATTTGACCGATTGAAATGATGATAAAGTCAGGAATTCAAATTCGTGATCTACATAGTTTAATGTTCTTTCCTTCGCTTCCAAAGGACCCTGACTTCAACTCTCTCTCTCTCTCTCTCTCTCTCTCTCTCTCTCTCTCTTTCTCTCTCTCTATCTCTCTACGACTAGCAGACTCAACTGTTTTGCCTCCTCTGCTCGACTGCCGACTGTCGACTCTTGACTCTTATAATCTGCTAATCCTAGCTACTATTATTGAGAATTCCCTTTTTGCTATGACGTCAGATGTGTGGTTCCAAACGTGAGCAACTAACATGGCTAAGCACATGTTTGTCCATTGCCACATTTTTTTCGGGGTTCCTTACTACACCATCTACACACACCCGGCCAACGCCGAGCACCTCCGCTAGTATATATATATATATATATATATATATATATATATATATATATATATATATATATATATAAGCGAAAATGTATGTATGTATGTATGTATGTATGTTCGCTTTTTGTGTATGTCTGTAAAAGGATTTTTTCGCTTTTTTCTCGGTCGGCTCATTCCTTCTTAAAACTTTTTATATCACGTCTAAATGATATCTTAGAATTACGAACGGGTTTGCCTGTCTATTTAATTTGCCTGACTTTCACGCGCTATTTTTCCCAGATTTTTAGAGCGTCCCGCGTATCTTTCGCTTTTCAGTATAAAACATGCAAAAACTGGCTTGCAGCCGCGTCATGTTTCAAGGTCAAACATCACGCGACTTAAGTTTCTCGCACCTGTTAATTTCATTTTATAAACGTTAAATTAAGATGCTTTCCGTTCCTCTTCTCTCGTGGCCAAGATGGTTAGGTCCTAGGATTTTTTCCCATTTCCTTTCCACCTCCACATCAAAGGTTCGGGGTTCAAGCCTGCTTTCCTACTAATTTTTTTTCTTTTACACCTCCAAACACCTGGCCAACGTTTTTTTTTTAAGACAGGGTTGTTTTGATCACCTACCCCCAACACACACACCTACAAACACCCGGACAACGCCGGGTACCCCCCGCTAGTCTATAAATATAAAAGCGAAAATGTTTGTGTGTGTATGTGTGTGTATGCGTTTTCGTGTATGTCCAAGAAAGGCTTCTTTCCGAGAACAGATCACAACTTCTTAACACTTTTTATATCGCGCCTAAATGATAATATCTACGAGTTAACAACCGGTGTCACCTGTCTATTTAATTTGCCCGACTTTGAAAGGATAAATATTGAACAATTTTCGATCGCCGCATGTGCATTAAGCTTTTTCGTATAATAATAAAAGCGAAATGGAGCTTGATGCAATTGCCGGGAAAGTCCAAAGGCAATCAGCTTTGATCAATGTGGAGTTTTTCCTTATATCAGACAATTGCTATTCAATTTGGACAATCCCCTTGTTATGGGGAGCTGGTTTCGCCCCAACAACTTGGAGAAACAAAAAAATAAAAAATGTGTTACCGCAGTATATAAAATACTACCCGCAGTGAAATATTACCTCATTGTCATTAAAACGGGCACCTGCCAATTCTAAATATTTAAATAAATTCAAACGTGTTTCCGTTAGTATTTCGTGGTGGCCTAGTGGTTAACCTCGCGCGTTTTGTTTTTTTTTTTCACACTTAAATTTTCAACTCTGGTTAGATCCTTCATACTTACCTACCAAAACATTTTCTTTATTTCACCCCCCCCCCCCCGACACAAACACCCGGGTGACCACACACACACCTCCAAACACCCGAGCAACGCCAGGTCAGTTATGTGGGTTACATAATTAAAAATGATTGTTGAAATTATTAACATATCCAAGAATTATGAAAAATTATAAAATGTGAGTTATTTGATTGATGTGTTTATAATGAAATAACCAGCAAGACAATGTCTCAAAGTTATTGTTTAGCAAGAGGAGATGGGGATTATGTGGGTTAAATAACGATTGTCAAAATTAGTAACATATCTAAGAATTATGAAAAATGAGAAAATACGAGTTATTTGATTGGTGTGTTTATCATGAAATAACCAGAGACAATGTCTCAAAGTTATTATTTTAGCTAGAGGAGAGGGGATTATGTGGGTTAAATCGTGAAAACAATTGTCGAAATTAGTATCATATCCAAGAATTATGAAAAGTTATTAAATGTAAGTTATTTGATTGGTATTTTAGTAAGAGGGGGTCGATTATGCGGGTTAAATCAGTAACAATGATTGTCGAAATTAGTAACATATCCAAGAATTATGAAAATTGATTAAATGTGAATTGATTGGTGTGTTCATAATGAAATAGACAGGCTAGAAGATGTATCAAAGTTGTTATTTTTGTAAGAGGAAGGGGATCGTGTCGGTTAATGAGGGGGTGATTATTTGGGTTACTTTATTAAAAATAATTCTCGAAATTAGTAACATATCCAAGAATTATGAAAAATGGTCAAATGTGAGTAACTTGATAGGTGTGTTTGTAATGAAAAAAACTGTCATACAATGTATGAAAGTTATTATTTTAGTAATAGGAAGTGGTGATAATTTGGATTAACTCTTGAAGAATTATTGTCGAAATTAGTAACATATCACAGAATTATGAAAAATGAAGTTTTAGTTATTTGATTGGTGTATTTATAATGAAATAAACAGCCCAGTCAATGTAGCAAATTTATGATAGAATTGGGCGATTATATGCGCGCACTCATTAAATTTGATTGTCGAAATTCATAACATATCCAAGAATTATGAAAAATGATGAAATGTGGGGTATTTTATTGATGTGTTTGTAATGAAATAAACAGTCTAGAAATGTCTCAAAGGGATTATTTTAGTAAAAGGAGAAGGATTATGTGATTGAACTCAGAAAAAATGACGTTTGAAATTAGCAACATATTCAAAAATTATGAAAAATGATGAAATGTGAGTTATTTGATTGGTATATTCATAATGAAGTAGACATACAAGACAATTTATGAAAGTTATTATTTTAGTAAGAGGTGGCGATTATTTGGGTTACTTCATTTAAAATAATCGTCGAAATTAGTAACATATCCAGGAATTATGAAAAATGATATAATGTAAGTTACTTTGTTGGTGGGTTTGTAATGAAATAACCAGCCATACAATGTCTAAAATGTATTATTTTAGTGAGAGAAGGGGTGATAATGTGGATTTACTCATAAAAATGATAGTAAAAATTAGTAACATACCATAGCCTATGTATCAATGTTTTTATTTGAGTAAGAGTGACATGGTTGTTGAAATTAGTAACATATCAAAAAATTATGAAAAATAATTAAAAGTGAGTTATTTGGATGATGTGTTTGTAATGAAAAACCAGCCAAGACAATGTCTTAAAGTTATTATTTTTGACAGGTGAGTGATAATGTGGGTTAAACTGTCGAAATGTGTAACAATCCAAGAATTATGGGATTTAACGAGATACGTCAACATATATACTTACAGATTACCAGGAGTCACTCTGGATTCAATGAAATACATGCAAATGTATGCAAGCAGAATACATGGTCACATGGGATGTAATGAAATAGATGCAAATATATACTAGCAGAATACTTGGCGTTGCCTTGGATTGAATTAGATTGATTGAAATATATACTAACAGAATACCTTGCAGCGCCCAGGATTTAATGAAATTGATTGAGATATATGATAGCAAAACACCCAGCGTTGCCCGGGATTGAATGAAATAGGTGAGAATATATATTAGAAAAATACCAGTCATCGCTTGGGATTTGATGAGATAAATGTGTTGTATATTATCCGTCTTTGCATATACATGCTGTAAATAAGCTATCTTAGGTAAGATACAATTGTTTCATATGTGTAATACCCCTCTTATGTAGGTAAAATATTCTTTTGCTCGAAATACCAAATGATACATAAACACACAAAATTCCTCTCTCATAAGAATAACAAATATATTACAAAACCAAATTCAATTTTTTCATTGTTTATACGGTCCCGGGCAACGTCGAATAGCTCCGCTAGTCTATATATATATATATATATATATATATAAAAGTGAAAATGTGTGTATGTATGTATGTGTATTTGTGTGTCCGCTAAAAACTTTTGACAGACACAACAAATATTCACAAACTTGGTAATATATGGAAGCCTCATCCTTCGCCCGAAAAATATCGAAAAATTGGTTAAAAACGTTAATATTTTCATCCCGAAATCGATAATTTTCGACAGGGGAGGTCAACAAAAACTGTCCTCTCTCGTGACGACGACCGGTTTTACGCATGCGTCAGATGACGTCATGACCTGATTTACTTTAAATAGTTGAAGAACTGACTAAACTTCATGTACGTTGTGTTAGCTCAGTTGGTTAGTGCGTTGGGTCATTATAAAAACCCTTTGAGTTCGAATCGTGGTGTGAGATGTCTTTTTTTTTTCGATTTTTTAAATTTAAATATTGAACCAGTGTTATTAAAACAATTTTTCACGTAACGTTCGTTTTTCTGTTTTTTGTTTTTTTTTTTTTACTTCGCTTATCCACCCCCGACCACACACCCAAAAACACCCGGGTACCCACCGATTTTTTTAATTTTAACATCGAATCAGGCTTATTTAAGCCATTTTTAACGTTCGTTTTTCTGTTTTCGTTTTTGTTTGTTTTGTCAGATTTTTACATTTAACATCCTTCGTTTGCCTTACGTTAGTTGTTTTGTGTTTTTCTTCGATGTTTTGATTTTAACATTCGTTTTTATGTTTTTTTTACTACGCTTATAACAAAAAACCAGTCATTGACCTCATTTGCTGAATAGCTATTGCTTACGTCGTCGTCATCGTCGTCATAACGCTCGCACAAAATCTTAATTCTATGACTTCCGTACGGGCACCTGTCAATTTTGTTCTTAAATAAATTCAAACATTTTTCAGTAACTCATTCTGGCTGGCCGAACGGTTCATGTTTTTTTCACATTTTATTTTCCAACTTCGCCTCAGGGCTTCGGGTTCGATCCTACCAACTTTTACTCCCCTCCCCGGTTTCTTTTTTATTTAACAGCACACACACCTCCAAACACCCTCAAGGGTTCGGGTTCGATCCTCATACTTATCTACCAAAACATTTTTTTTTATTTTAATCTCCTCCCCCCGGAGTTTTGATCTACCCAAAACCACACACACTTCCAAACACCCGGGCAATGCCGGATACCCCTCTCTAGTATATATATATATATATATATATATATATATATATATATATAAAGGGAAAATGTGTGAGTTTTTATGCCTAGCAAAAACTTCCGGTTGATCCGTCGAAAAGTGGCAAAACTGCTATCGTTTTAAATCTCGATCTTTTGGACGACAAATATCGAAAAATTGGTCCAAAATATTGATTTCTTCACCTTCAACTGGGCAGTTTTCTACAAGGAAGAGTCGTTTTTTTGCTATTTTCACAAGTCAGCGCCTCCTTTCGATTGACTAGCCTTAATTTCAACATTCGCGACGACAGGTTTTTCTATGGAAGCATCGGCTAAGACGTTACGTTGTTTTTTATCTTCTTTTTCTTCTTCAGGTTACGAGTTCGAACCTGCCTGCCTACTACTACTTTTTTGTAACACCTCTCTCCACCTGGGTGTCTACTTTTGTTTTGATTCCCCCCACTACTACCACTTTTTCGAATCCCTAACTACCCCACCTCGACACACCGGGCAACGCCGGGTACTCCCGCTAGTCTTATATAAAATATTATCTCCCAAAATATTGTGTAAGACTTGAAACCACAAGCTTCATTAACATGTGATCTAAATCCTCTCTATGTATGTACATATATATATATATATATATATATATATATATATATATATATATATATATATATATATATATATATATGAAACAGGCGTAACGTCACCTTTGACATATATACCAACCGATGTTTCTATTTTAGGTTCATTTGAATTCGTCGATTTTTATAATTTATCTGGTCAGCCGTGTACTCTTTAATTACCAACCGACATTGATGACACTGAGATGACAATTGATGGTACTATTCAAAGTGATTTGTCATCGTTAACTAATTAAAAAGCGGTGCCATTTCTGAATTCAATCGGCAGAGTCTCGCAATCGAGTTTATTGGCCATCGTTTCAGATGTTGATGACAGAAAAGAATAATCAGAAAGAATGACAACAATAAGCGACAAAATAAGGACGAATAATAGTAATAGTAGCAATAACCAATACAAGCAGAGAACATAAATCTTTTTTTTAAAAAGCTACTACTATTACTGCTATTACTACTAATAACAATAAGTCATCGACAGTTATCCACGATAATTTCAAGGTAAACTGGTGTTTAGCAAAGTAATTTGAAATATTGCTTGAATGCGAGATTATTAACAATCATATAAGACTGTCATTCGGATTATTACAACGCTCAGGTTTTTCTTCATTAGCAATCACAGATGATGACTGTAAAAACAGAGTACGTAAGAATAAAAATAAGAACAATAAAAGCAGCAATAATAATAATAATAATAATAATAATAATAATAATAATAATAATAATAATAATAATAATAATAATGTCTGAAAATGAAAGACGGAGGAAGAGGGCTGGTCTCTATAGAAGACTGTGAAAATAACACAAAAATAAAATTAGAAAAATACATAATGCCGAAAAAATAATTACTGCAGCAAGAGATACGGAAGAAACAAACAATATATATAAAGAGACGCGGAATAAGATGAGCAAACAAAAAAGGGGAAAAGAAACAGCTTCATGGACGATTCATTAGGATGATAAAATAAGAGATGGACGAGAACACTTGGAAATGGCTACAAAAAGAAAATCTTAGCAAGGAAAATGAATCATTAATAAGAACTGCACGAGATAACGCAATTAGAACCAACCATACCAAAGCAAGGATCGACAAGACCCAAGAAAACAGCAATTGAAACTCTGCGGACAAAGTAACGAAACAATAAACCACATAGTAAGTGAATGCAGCAAACTAGCTCAAAAAGAATATAAAAATAGACACGATCAAGTGAAGAGCGCAGTACATTGGTAATTATGGAAACAATTGCATCTTAAATACACAGACAAACGGTACAAACACAAACTGGCAGCGGTGCTGGAAAATACAAACGGATAAACCTACCCAAGCAAGAGGACTGGGTGTCATAATAGTTTAAAAGAAGGGAAAGTCTCGCCATATTGTAGGTTTCTATTCTAAGATTATGTTTGCTTGGTTATATAATTAAAGAGATTAAAGGAGCTTTAGTTAATTCTAGTTTTAAAACAGTTCTTAGAATGGTATTTAGTTATAGCGTTTCCTGCGCAGAAATTTGAAAGTATAATAAATTCGGTTTAGTACATTTTAGAAATTTGAAAGTACAATAAATTCGGTTAAGTATAATAAATTCGGTTTAAGTAGAAAAGACAACAACCTGTTGCTTTTTATATCTCCATGAAATAATAGGCCCATCTTTTAATAATCTGAAACAATACACAGTTATAACTTTTTGATCTTCATCGTTTCCCGAATCTGAATTGGAAACCCCTCTAATTTTAGGAGATTTTCTCCATGGTAAAGCTTTTTATTTGGTAATTTTTTAGATAACAAAGTACTTGTTTAGTCACGTTTAAATCTTTAATTGCCGCTATTGATCATTTTTGTGATAGTTTTGTTACTGTATAACATATATCGAGACTGGTTGCTTCTCTTGATATGGCTTATCGTCAATTATTTCAGATTCTGGGTTTGTATTTTTATTTATATCATTTTCCATTGGTGTAGAACGTTCCTTGCATTCCAAACTTTTATTGGATTTTGTTTATGTACCGCAATTGATTGATCCTAATAATTCCTTTTTTATAAGTAAACTGTATGCCCAGAAACCATGATATCTGGCCAAGATCGTCCATTTTGAATTTTTTTAGTTAATCCATTTTTAACATCTTTCAACATTGCGTCGCAATTTGATGCTAGTAAAAGGTCATCTACCCATAAGACTAACATCAGTAATTTATTGCTTACAACAAGGTATACCAAAAAGGGTTCGCTGGGTATTGTTTGAATTGGTTTCCAATAAAATAATCATGAAACATTTCATTCCAATTTCTTGCATTTTGTTTTTAACTGTATAGTGATTTATTAAGACTCCACACAATATTTTTATTTTTTATTGTAAATCTCTCTGGGGGGGGGGATAATATAAATTTCACAATCGGCACATTTAAATACGCATGTTTTACTTCCATTTTATAGATATTAAGCTTATACTGCGATGCGATATGCAAGAAAATAACTAAGTAAGTGATATTTATTTAAATCAGATGCAAAGGATGACTAAAGATTAACTTTAACTATCTGTAAAATGAGTGAAATGTGAAACTTATTTAAGCTTAAACGCGAAAAGAATGAAATCTATCTATTCATCTATTTATCTATCTATATATCTATCTATCTATTTATTTATTTATCTATCTATCTATCTATCTGCTTTGCTTTCTGCACTCTTCCTACTATCTCCTGCTTTGATGATTTCAACGTATGAAGTTCCGCCACAATAAATAAGTTGCTCGGAAATCCACACAGATGATTTGTTTATAGTGGTGAAGACTTTGTGTCGAACCAACCACATATTTGGGGTATTACTGCTATCCTTTGTCGGTGCAGATGACTGCCACAGAATAGAGTATACAGTGGACCATAGGTTTTTATATCAGCGAAACTGAGAATAACTTGATACCCAAATTCGTCTTCTTAAAATTCAGAAAAGTAAAAACTTTTCTTATTGGTTTCGATGAACGTATGCAAATTTTCTCCATTTATTAAAAAAGGTTTACATTAAATTGAGCTAGAACGTTAGCCTTTGTTGTTTATCTATATAAATAAAACAGTATACATATATATATATATATATATATATATATATATATATATATATATGTTTGTGTTAATCGATAAACTCTTAAACTACTGGTCATTTAGCACTGAAATTAACAGTAAATAGTAATCATACACAAAGGGTGGTTTATGACTAGTAAAATAGTTGTTTGTATTGAATAACACGTACAGACATATGTTGGCAAGTAGAAATGCAAAATGTTTATTTCAATTTACCGATATATTGGTATTATTTTCGCGCATGCGCAGATTCATTTATAGCCTGAAGTGGTTTAATTTTAAATCTTTCTTATCTATCTATTGAGTCAGTTGGAACGGTAGGAAACGCGGCTGGAGCGCTAAATGAGGGAACGTGATTGGAGCGGTAAAGTCCGATTCTAGATGATGGCACCCAAATCATTTTTTTTATTTTTGAAATCAGTATTATATATGTAATACTAGACTACCCGTGACCCGTTGGGTCAGTATGTTATATTAGCTATGGAATTAATGTATGAGCGTGACACTTGTGATGTAAAGAAAATAGTTTTTTGTGGGATAACAGAAACATTTCTATGAAAGTATATTAAAATGAAAAAAGAATATAGATAGATTTCTATGAGTCGTTCTGTTTATAATTGTTTATTTAAAAAAAACTTACAGCCATTGAATTATAAGTGGTTTGCCATACTTATGCGAAAAATAAAACAATTGACGCTGAAAACGTACACAGTAAAACAATACGTTTTATTGTCGCGTTGATTATTTAGTATAATATATATCGTATATATGAAATAGGTCGATGATTATACGTATTATTTGTAATCACGTTTTGCGTTTGCTTCCCATATCTTGAAGTTTGTAATGAATAAATTTAAGATATTCGCTTTTCTAAGAACGGCCGTTTGTTTGAACGAAACCGGTCCAGCGATTTGTGTCTATTTGTTTATGCTGTTATGGGTTTATATTTATGTACGCATGCGCAAACGAAATTCGTAAACCGGATGTTGGGTTACAACACCCGTAACAATGTCATTTGAGTTTTATAATAATCTATTTATCTATCTATCTATCTATCTATATATATATATATATATATATATATATATATATATATATATATATATATATATATATATATGTATATATAGTCATCCACATACAGTACTGTTTCGCTGTTTCACAGCTCATCTGTGCGGCTAGACAGGCAACTACCTCAAGCCAGGATTGGAACCTGACCGCCTGAACGACAGTCAAGGCTCCTAACTATTACGGTAATCGGTGGCTGCTGTGCGAGTCGTGAATTAACGATATTTTTGGCATCGTCCGAAATACCTAAACTCGATTTGTTTACAAAAGAGCATCGCTTTATACGCTGATGGTAATTCGTGTATCACTTCGCAATATGCTCAACTGAAGATGAGGAACATTATATATATATATATATATATATATACATATATATATATATATATATATATATATATATATATATATATATATATATATATATATATATATATATATATATATATAAACAGAATAATGAGAGTAAATGGATCGCAGATTATTGAATCTGTGGTATAAAGTCTTACAAAATATTTTTAGGAGGTAATATTTTTATGTAAGATTTAATGTTATATTAATGTTTACGTTAATTCGCGCCAAATAAGAATTGCTCAATATACTTGATAGACAAAAATAAAATTCATAGTTTTTATGTTTAAATTTAATTTTTTTATTTTAAATTTTTATTTTTACTTGTATTTATTATTTTAAATTTTTATTTTTACTTGTATTTTTTTATTTTTTATTTTTATTTTTACTTGTATTTTTTATTTTAAATTTTAATTTTTACTTATATTTTGTTGTTATTTTTATTTTTACTAGTATTTTTTATTTTAAATTTTAATTTTTACTTGTATTTTTTATTTTAAATTTTAATTTTTACTTGTATTTTTTATTTTAAATTTTAATTTTTCTTGTATTTTTTATTTTTTATTTTTACTTGTATTTTGTATTTTAATTTTTTATTTTTTACTTGTATTTTTTATTTTAAATTTTAATTTTTACTTGTATTAATAATTCAAAATTTTAATTTTTACTTGTATTTTTTATTTTTTATTTATATTTTGTATTTTTTATTTTAAATGTTTATTTTTACTTTTATTTTTTATTTTAAATTTTAATTTTTATTTGTATTTATTATTTTAAATTTTAATTTTTACTTGTATTTTTTATTTTTTTTTTTTATTTTTACTTGTTTTGTTTATTTTAAATTTTAATTTTTACTTGTATTTTTTATTTTTTACTTGTATTTATTATTTTAAATTTTTATTTTTACTTGTATTTTTTATTTTTTATTTTTATTTTTACTTGTATTTTTTTATTTTAAATTTTTATTTTTTACTTGTATTTTTTATTTATAATTTTAATTTTTAGTTGTATTTTTTATTTTAAATTTTAATTTTTACTTGTATTCTTTTATTTTAAATTTTTACTTTTACTTGTATTTTTTATTTAAAATTTTAATTTTTACTTGTATTTTTCATTTTAAATTTTGATTTTTACTTATATTTTGTTGTTATTTTTATTTTTACTAGTATTTTTATTTTAAATTTTTATTTTTACTTGTATTTTTTTATTTAAAATTTTTATTTTTACTTGTATTTTTTTATTTAAAATTTTTATTTCTACTTGTATTTTTTATTTTTATTTTTACTTGTATTTTTTATTTAAATTTTTACTTGTATTCTTTTATATAAATTTTTATTTTAACTTGTATTTTTTTTTTAATTTTTTATTACTTTTATTCTGTTATTTTAAATTTATATTTTTACTTGTATTCTTTTATTTAAAAATTTTATTTTTACTTGTATTCTTTTATTTAAAATTTTTATTTCTACTTGTATTTTTATTTTTATTTTTACTTGTAGTTTTTATTAAAATTTTGACTTGTATTCTTTTATTTTAAATTTTTATTTTAACTTGTATTTTTTATTTTAATTTTTTTTTACTTGTATTTTTTTATTTAAAATTTTTATTTTTACTTGTATTTTTTATTTAAAATTTTTATTCCTACTTGTATTTTTTATTTTTATTTTTACTTGTATTTTTATCTAAATTTTTACTTGTATTCTTTTATTTTAAATTTTTATTTTAACTTGTATTTTTTATTTATAATTTTTTTTACTTTTATTCTTTTATTTAAAATTTTTATTTTTACTTGTATTTTTTATTTAAAATTGTTATTTTTACTTGTATTTTTTTATTTAAAATTTTTATTTTTACTTGCATTTTTTATTTAAAATTTTTATTTCTACTTGTATTTTTTATTGTTATTTTTACTTGTATTTTTTATTTATATTTTTTTACTTTTAATCTTTTATTTTAAATTTTTACTTTTACTTGTATTTTTTATTTAAAATTTTTATTTTTACTTGTATTTTTTATTTAAATTTTTACTTGTATTCTTTTATTTTAAATTTTTATTTTAACTTGTATTTTTTATTTATAATTTTTTTTTACTTTTATTCTTTTATTTTAAATTTTTATTTTTACTTGTATTCTTTTATTTTAAATTTTTATTTTAACTTGTATTTTTTATTTTAAATTTTTTTTACTTTTATTTTTTTATTTAAAATTTTTATTTTTACTTGTATTTTTTATTTAAAATTTTTATTACTACTTGTATTTTTTATTTTTATTTTTACTAGTATTTTTATCTAAATTTTTACTTGTATTCTTTTATTTTAAATTTTTATTTTAACTTGTATTTTTTATTCATAATTTTTTTTACTTTTATTCTTTTATTTTAAATTTTTATTTTTACTTGTATTTTTTATTTAAAATTTTTATTTTTACTTGTATTTTTTATTTAAAATTTTTATTTTTACTTGTATTTTTTATTTAAATTTCTACTTGTATTCTTTTATTTTAAATTTTTATTTTAACTTGTATTTTTTATTTTAAATTTTTTTTACTTTTATTCTTTTATGTTAAATTTTTATTTTTACTTGTATTTTTTATTTAAAATTTTTATTTTTACTTGTATTTTTTATTTAAATTTTTACTTGTATTTTTTATTTAAATTTTTACTTGTATTCTTTTATTTAAATTTTTATTTTAACTTGTATTTTTTATTTATATTTTTTTTACTTTTATTCTTTTATTTTAAATTTTTATTTTTACTTGTATGTTTTATTTAAAATTTTTATTTTTACTTGTATTTTTTATTTAAATTTTTACTTGTATTCTTTTATTTTAAATTTTTATTTTAACTTGTATTTTTTATTTATAATTGTTTGTTACTTTTATTCTTTTATTTTAAATTTTTATTTTTACTTGTATTCTTTTATTTTAAATTTTTATTTTAACTTGTATTTTTTATTTTAAATTTTTTTTACTTTTTTTTTTATTTAAAATTTTTATTTTTACTTGTATTTTTTATTTAAAATTTTTATTTCTACTTGTATTTTTTATTTTTATTTTTACTTGTATTTTTATCTAAATTTTTACTTGTATTCTTTTATTTTAAATTTTTATTTTTACTTGTATTTTTTATTCATAATTTTTTTTACTTTTATTCTTTTATTTTAAATTTTTATTTTTACTTGTATTTTTTATTTAAAATTGTTATTTTTACTTGTATTTTTTTATTTAAAATTTTTATGTTTACTTGTATTTTTTATTTAAATTTTTACTTGTATTCTTTTATTTTAAATATTTATTTTAACTTGTATTTTTTATTTATAATTTTTTTTTACTTTTATTCTTTTATGTTAAATTTTTATTTTTACTTGTATTTTTTATTTAAAATTTTTATTTTTACTTGTATTTTTTTATTTAAAATTTTTATTTTTACTTGGATTTTTTTATTTAAAATTTTTATTTTTACTTGTATTTTTTATTTTTATTTTTACTTGTATTTTTTATTTAAATTTTTACTTGTATTCTTTTATTTTAAATTTTTATTTTAACTTGTATTTTTTATTTATATTTGCTTTTTACTTTTATTCTTTTATTTTAAATTTTTATTTTTACTTGTATTTTTTATTTAAAATTGTTATTTTTACTTGTATTTTTTTATTTAAAATTTTTATTTTTACTTGTATTTTTTAATGTAAATTTTTACTTGTGTTCTTTTACTTTAAATTTTTATTTTAACTTGTATTTTTTATTTATAATTTTTTTACTTGTATTTTTTTATTTTAAATTTTGATTTTTACTTGTATTTTTTATTTAAAATTTTTATTTTTACTTGTATTCTTTTATTTTAGATTTTTATTTTAACTTGTATTTTTTATTTATAATTTTTTTTTACTTTTATTCTTTTATTTTAAATATTTATTTTTACTTGTATTTTTTATTTAAAATTTGTATTTTTACTTGTATTCTTTTATTTTAAATTTTTATTTTTACTTGTATTTTTTATTTATAATTTTTTTTTACTTTTATTCTTTTATTTTAAATTTTTATTTTTACTTGTATTTTTTATTTTTATTTTTACTTGTATTTTTTATTTAAAATTTTACTTGTATTCTTTTATTTTAAATTTTTATTTTTACTTGTATTTTTTATTTAAAATTTTTTTTTACTTTTATTCTTTTATTTTAAATTTTTATTTTTACTTGTATTTTTTATTTAAAATTTTTATTTTTACTTGTATTCTTTTATTTAAAATTTTTATTTTTACTTGTATTTTTTATTTTTATTTTTACTTGTATTTTGTATTTAAATTTTTTTTTTACTTGTATTCTTTTATTTAAAATTTTTATTTTTACTTGTATTTTTTATTTTAAAACACACCCTATAAATAATGGGTTTTGGCTTTGTCGAATTCCAACTATCTTGATTTTATCAAGAATATTTCTCCAATTGAAATTTTCATTTCAAATGATTAGTGATTGAGATTGTCGGACTGACTTCCTCTTCTTGGTTGTTATTGTCACAACGTTTCGGCCGTTTTGCCCTCCGGCCTTCGTCAGGTGAACATAGTGACATATGGCCGAGTGGTCCTAGACGTTGTATCAAAGTTTACAGTTACCCAAAGGTGCTGTGTTCAATCCTGAACGAAGGCAGTGAAAAAGTAACATTGAAAAAACAGAGAATCAGCAACTATGTCCCAAAGCCTAGCTGGAGTCCGAACACGGTACCCCCGTAATAATAATAATAAAGGGTTGGGTTCGAGACTCCTAACAAACCGTTCACCTGACGAAGGCCGGAGGGCAAAACGGCCGAAACGTTGTGACAATAACAACCAAGATGAGGAAGTCAGTCCGACAATCTCAATCAATGAAAACAACTCATTTCAAAAAAAAAAAAATACAATTACTATCAAATGATTAGATTTACTTTATAATAGAGAACGTCTCTCTACGGATATTTTCTACGGGTATTGTACCACCGAAAAATGAGTCAGATTAAATTTATAATTCTCTATCATTACCTACGTTATATAAGAAAAATGGAATTTTCCTTCAATGTAGATTTCTTCAACCAATTTGGAATCTGATATTATCACCCCATTCAATTCAAGGATAATTATTCCATTCAGATACCAAAATCTCATATCCTCTTTTTGTTTCAACCCTTATCTTCTATATTATCTTAAAAAGATTTAATCTTTAATATATATTTTTTATTTATATGCTGAATATGAAAATTATATCAAACCAGATTTAATATTTTGTTAATGACTTTCCTTTGAGGAAATTACCCTACATCGATAATCCATGGATTAAGGAAATTACTTTTAATTGTAGTCTTTGTTCAGATAATGATTTTGTTTGCTTTGAAAAATTATTTTTTTCTGAATTAAATTTTAATATATATATATATATATATATATATATATATATATATATATATATATATATATATATATATATATATATATACCGGACATTACCAAGTTGAAAAATATTAGTGGGAGGAGGGTTTAGTCACACGCTAATACACCGAATATCTTACTTTCTTACCATTTTCCTGAAAGTGTATCACATGTTGGATTTATAGAAGTTAAAATCCATCAATTTTTGTTAATCAACATTAAACGGAAAATAGCTCAAAGAAGAAAGAATTCCCACAGCTTTAATAAACTTACATCTGTTTTAAGGGAAAGTGGCGAAGACTGATCTTAATTGAAAATAAATTAAATATAAATTAATTTAAAAATAAATTACATGAATCAACTTTAAATAACATTCCTATATGAAGACAATTCTATTGTAAAAAATAATTTGTAATTACTGGAGCTACTTATTAAAATTGATTTTCATTAACTCTGTTCCGTCTGCCTGCTTCCCTCCGGACTACAACTTGGATGTCTTCAAGTCCAATGTTAACAAATTCCAAATGAACCGCCCCCTTAATTAAACACTTCATCAAATCTCCACACTAACGTAATGTACTTGCAATAATCCTTATCCCTGAGTGGCTTCCGGGCCTCGATAAGTGGTGATCACTGTGTAAAAAAAATGTAATATGCAAATGACGTTATTCTTTTAATGTAGATTATCTTTCAATAAATAGTATACAGAAAAATCATGCCGAAACGTGTTTTCAATACAAAAATTAATTTTGATATCTAAAAATTAATTTGTGATATCTAAAAATGAATTTCTTGATATCTAGAATCTTTTATTTTTTATAACAACCCATTCCATGATTTTCATTAGAGAAAATTTCTCAAATTGAAGACATAAGCTTAAGGCTTGCTAAAATGAAATTTAAATTCAGGGAATCTTACTTCATTGGTGTCATTGGATCAAATTCAAATTATATGTGACATGTTTTAATGTTCAAACGTGAGGTTGAAACCCTTTAAAATAATTCAAAGAAACTGTCATTTAGGGAATACCTAATAATTGGCGTATACTTATTGTTAAGGCATATTTCATAATTTATGTATAAAACCTATTATGAAAATTTATACAAATTTCGGATGTATCTAAATTTTCACGAACGGTTTCTATTCTTTTTTATTCCTTTGCATGAACAAATTAAACTAAAAAATGGTCCAAATATTCACCTCTTGCGCCAAGCAGTGTGCATAATATCTATTGTCAACATTTCAAAAATATCGGAAGTATCTAAATTGTAACGAATGGCTTTTTCCTTCGTTTGAATAACATCTAATTAATTTTAATATAATTAATTATAATTAATATAAATATAATTAATTATAATTAATTTAAATATAACCCAGATATCCATCCCTTATGGTAAGCAGCTGCGTTCCTAAGTGCATACTTATCGGACAATTAATTTACGAGCCAGTCCTGTACATATATATACATAAACATATAAACGTACCCAAGTTTTGTGTTCATGTGTATACCTGTCTTTCTGTTTTTCTCTCTCTCATTTCTTTGTGTCAATGAGATTTCTCTCTCTCTCTCTCTCTTATCCTAATTTTCTGTCTGCCTCTTTCTCTCTTTCTCTCTCTCTTTCTCTCTCTCTCTCTCTCTCTCTCTCTCTCTAAATGCATTCGCTCTATATACCTTTTCTTCCTTCTCCTTTTTCCTGTTGTTGCCTCAACTTCCGGTCTACTATCATCAATCCCATCATTATTTGCTTTCATTCTCTTCCTTAACCAACGTGTCATATTTTAAAGGAATTTCCACGCGGTTGTAGTATCGTACCCAAGCCAGCCTTTTAAATAACCACACAAAATAACGCTTCATCAGCGAAGCAATAATGTTCTTCCTCCTTACTTTCCCTCTTACCACCCTCACACACATACACGATCTTTCTAGCTCTGGACTAACCGTATATCTCGAGGCAGTTAATTCTGTCAGATTCGAAAAGATCTCGCGTCTAAGCGACAAGCCCAAATTCGACGCCCGAGCGTGAGAAACCGTGATTGCAATCGCCAGCTGATAGAGGACGCCTATGATTCATCAAAATTCATGAAGGATATCCGCGCTGAGACCAAACTCGCACTGACTGGGATATTATTAAATCGTGTCAATAAACTGCCACCAGATATGAACATTTGAAGTCATTTCTAACGATGATGAAGAGAACTGGTCAAAGCGATGTGGGAGAAGAAATGGACAAATACAAAATTAAATAAATCCACTACCAATATGGCGATCCTCTGGATGCCTGTCAGGAAACAATGACTTTTGTGAAACTATTGATCGAACTGTTGCTTATATAGGCCAACTTTGATACTCACTGGGCGCCTTAAAATTTCACCTTCGAGTTCATATCGTTAAACTTGATGAATATAAAATATTTCTATTCGGTCAAAATGAGGGTTGATAAAATATCTATCAAATATTTACCATGTTATATCAGCGACATTAATTTATATTCGACGGAAGTGATGTTATATATATATATATATATATATATATATATATATATATATATATATATATATATATATATATAAACTGGGAAAGATGCGCCCCCAGTCTTCGTTAAGAAAAGCATCTACAAGGAAACTCTGCTGCAAAACCTGGGGTCTATTTTATGCTCTGTCTTGTGGCAGCCATTACACTGACGAAGATTAGCAAAAGTCGGGTTAGTTCTGCACAGTCTTCACCACTATATACAAATCATCTGTGAGGATTTTTGAGAATCTTAGTGAGAGAGTCTATCACACACACACACATACACACACACACACACACACACACACACACACACATATATATATATATATATATATATATATATATAGAGAGAGAGAGAGAGAGAGGGGTGGGGGAATGTGGGTCTGTGTGGTGATTGTTATAGTCTGTCTGAACAGTTTTATCTATTGTAGTATTTTTACTGATTTTAAATATGAAAAACAGATTCCAATGTCTTAATTCTTGTAAAAAGGTTGTTATAGAATCATGATCACAAAACAAAGGAAATGTTTTGCCTTTACTTTTAATACTTTTAGTGAGAAAGTAAAATACCCATCTAGTGCATTAATCGGTACCAATGTGTGACTGCTTAAAAAAGCGGCGAGAGACTTACGTCCTGACTCTCTCTCTCTCTCTCTCTCTCTCTCTCTCTCTCTCTCTCTCTCTCTCTCTCTCTCTCTCTCTCTCTCTCTCTGGGGAAACTCTCTGTTTCCTAGGACTGGCCTTTACCTTAAGAAATGGAGAACTTGCATCAAATTAATTGTGAAAGTATTTCAAAAAATAGATGGATTATTCGAACGCTGTAGAAAGCTGTTTATACCTGACGCCATTGTTTGCCTCTATGAGAATCATATACTTCTTAAGATAGAGCGTTGTAGCTACATTTATGGAAGTGCCGTTTTAGAGCACTCTTCCTGTCGTGACAGAGGGCAAACTCGGCTTTGAATTTTTAGTGTGGGTTTTTCTATTATTTCCCTACAACCTCCCTTTTCAAGAAAAAAGCATTACTAGTCTTTCTATACTCTAGTATGATTTCCATATCACTTAACTCTAATCTCTTGTCCCCTATGTGAAATATTCACAGCAAAAACTTGTCCACCTACAACCACTATAAAGAATTTCCCATCTTTCTTATCTGTACTTAAAGCTAAACTGTATTCCCATGAACAGTTTTTTTTCTCCAAGAACGTCCATTCTGTGGAATACAGTAATACAATGCTGCTCCCTTGCTGACTACAACATGGGCGTTTTCATGGTTATCAAAATTTTGTGTTGCTATCCACCTGGATAATCAAATATATGATGATTTCACTTATAACTGATCATTGTACAAACGCTTATCCTCAGATGGCTTCCAGACTTTGATAAACGGTGACACATTAGTAAAAAAGAGGTTGATACAGGAAATTTCTTCTGCTTAGGGCTTCAACAATAAACGAAACAAGTACAAATCGTATGAACATTCAGACTTGAAAATGAGTTTTATTGCTTTATGCCCCCGCAATGAATCGTTTCCAAATGACCATGTGTCATGTTGCTTTTGAGTATTAAATAACTCACAAACGAATCCAAACTATTATGATTCGATTCTCTGCACTGAACAAAACAAAAAAGGCAACACAAAACGAGGCCGACAAAGAAGTACGCATATTTATTGCACTGTATCTTCTACGTCCCGCTTTGATTTGATTATCAATGCGGAAGTCGGCCCATAAAACAATTCTTGTGCAATCATAAAACATCACTGTAACGTTGGAAATGAGAGGAACTGTCTGCCTACGGTAATCACTAGAGCATACTGAACAGCCGGAAATGACAACTGCGCATGTGTATTGCATAAGAACATTCTGCTTGGTCCAAATGACTTTTTTGGCTATCATACATCAGTAAGATCCTTCAATTGTCCGATTTTTAATTTCCGCTTGTTGTGGTTTTATGAGAAAATGATAGACGTATAACAGTATGATTAAATGGAAATGAAGCTAATGGTTAGGTGTTTCTGTCTTACGGCGTATCAACTAACAATGTACCAAATACCATACAATAAAATTACAGATGAGTTAAACAAAACATTAATTTATCATAGACTATTTACGAAAATAGTTATGAATATGAAGTCTTTATATAGTTGCCTTCAGCTCATTATTCGGCAATATATATATATATATATATATATATATATATATATATATATATATATATATATATGGGGGTGGGGTGTATGTGTATGTGTGTGTCTGTGTGTGTTTCCTAATATTTTGTTGTGTTTAAATAACATTAACGCGTTTTCGTGGTAATATAGAAGTGACAGATGAAACAAATATGCACATTCATTCACACACATATATATATATATATTCATATATATATTCACACATATATACATATTCATATGCATACATATATATATATATATATATATATATATATATAGAGAGAGAGAGAGAGAGAGAGAGAGAGAGAGAGGCAGATAATATTAGAAAACATATTTTTCATCATCAGCGAATAATGTAAAGCAAGTTTGTTTTATAAGCAAAAATTTGAAATAAAGCATTTTTCTCTTTTTACTTACCATTTCTTTCACCTCGCTGTCTCTCTTCGTCAATATAGAGAAACATGATGGGAGGGTGGACGATGGGGCTTAAAAGGAAGCGGTTACGAAGGGAAAATTAGAAAGAATCTTTTAGAGAGTTGCAGTAGCAGTCGTCAATGTCTATGTTGTAGGAGATCACTTATCTTTTCGCCGTCTGTTCATCAATATAGAAAAAAAACGGAGAAGGAAGAGAGTTTAATGATAGTGAAAAACAATCTGACAGAGAGAGTGGCAGTATTCTAGTTGTCTTTTTCTTCGGTAATTCAAAGAAATCGGAGTGTCAACAACACACAGTGAGAGAAGGTGTAAGTAAGACACTGAAATGTAATAAGAGATGAGTTACTTGTGAATTTTACATATACATACATTCCTATGGTATTGTTAGATTTTCTTTACTAATGAGCAAATTATAGTTAATCAATACAACGAAAAGGGATTATTTTAACATACCTGCAATATATATATATATATATATATATATATATATATATATATATATACCCTACCATATCATAATAATGCTGTCTTCTCTTGAAAAAGGACTAATGAGTCTGAAATATATTGAGATCTATAACACCATTGGATACAACAGGAAAAAAAAATTACTGTTGTTTAGAGTTTTACTCTATAAAAAAAAAAATCTCGCATTGTTCTTGGCTTTAATTTTACCTTATAATTTTCTTCAACAATGCTTCAAGCAAACGACAACCTACTTATATCCATCAGTCCCGGCCAGACAAAGTTTGCACTCATGAAGAACACTCTTCCGCTGTCTTCTCTTGAAAAAGGACTAATAAGTCTGAAATATATTGAGATCTATAACACCATTGGATACAACAGGGAAAAAAAATTACTGTTGTTTAGAGTTTTACTCTATAAAAAAAAATCTCGCATTGTTCTTGGCTTTAATTTTACCTTATAATTTTCTTCAACAATGCTTCAAGCAAACGACAACCTACTTATATATATATATATATATATATATATATATATATATATATATATATATATACCTACTACAGGTTCAATTTCGTTGGCACTTCTCTACACGCACAATATACATACATACATATATATATATATATATATATATATAGGTTTGTGTGTGTATGTGTGTGTGCCAACGAAATTGAACCATGACAATACAGTTGTTTTCTTAGTTGGAAAACACCGTGTACTTTGTCTAGTATGCAGTATAATTAAAATTAATTATAATCTTAGTAGGAAACACCGTGTACTTTGTCTAGTATGTAGTATAATTAAAATTAATTAATATAATATAGTATAATTAAAATTAATTAATATAATATAGTATAATTAAAATAAATTATAATCTTAGTAGGAAACACCGTGTACTTTGTCTAGTATGTAGTATAATTAAAATTAATTAATATAATATAGTATAATTAAAATTAATTAATATGATATAGTATAATTAAAATTAATTAATATAATATAGTATAATTAAAATTAATTAATATAATATAGTATAATTAAAATTAATTATAATCTTAGTAGGAAACACCGTGTACTTTGTCTAGTATGCAGTATAATTAAAAACAACAAAATGTCTTTCTCCGGTCAATATTTCGTTTAAACACACCTGCTTTATCTAGAAAATTGCGCACTCTTGCATTGCTCTGTACCAATTACCAAGTTATATAGTTCATTATTATGATATGGTAGGGTATTATTATTACTATTATTATACATTTTTACATTACAAAATACTATTTTTATTACTAAATACCATTTTTATTACAAAATACTATTTTTATTACTAAAAACCATTTTCCTTACTAAATTCCTCCTTTTACTAAATACCAATTTCATTACTAAATTCTACTTCTATTAATAAATACCATTTTTATTACTAAATTACACTTTTATTAATAAATACCATTTTTATAACTAAATTACACTTTTATTACTAAATTCCATTTTCATTACTAAATAGAATTTTCATTACTGAATTCCACTTCTATTATTATATACCATTTTCATTACTAAATACCATGTTCATTAAAAAATGCCACATCTATTACTAAATACCATTCTGATTACTACATACAATTTTCATTACTAAATACCATTTTCTTTACTAAATACTATTTATTACTAAATACCATTTTCATTAATAAATTCCACTTCTATTACTAAATAATATTTTTATTACAAAATACCATTTTAATAGATAAGATTTTAATTACTAAACACCATTTTTAATTACAAAATTCAATTTCCGTTAATAAATTCAACTTCTATTATTAAATATCATTTGCATTACTAAATACCATCTTTATTTCTAAATAATATTTTTATTACTAAATTCCACTTCTATTACTAAATAACATTTTTATTACTAAATACAATTTCCATTTGCTAAATTCCACTTCTATTATTAAATACCATTTTTATTATAAATGCCATGTTTATTACAAAATAAAATTTTTATTGTCGTATTTCACTTTGATTACTAAATAGCATTCTTATTAATAATTACCACTTTTATAACAAAATTTCATTTCTATTACTTAATACCATGGTCATTACTAAATTCCACTGCTATTATTAAATAGCATTTTAATTAATAAATACAATTTTATTACTAAATTCCATTTTTATTACTAAATACCAATTTCATTACTGAATTCCACTTCTATTAATAAATAAAATTTTCATTAGTAAATACCATTGTATTACAAAATCCAGTTTTTATTACTAAATACACTTTTAATTACTAAATTCCACTTCTATTACAAAATACCTTTTTTATTACTAAATACCATTTTTATTACAAAATACTACATTCATTACTAACTATTATTTTTTTACGAAATTCCTCCTTTTACTAGATACCAATTTTATTAATAAATTCCACTTCTATTACTAAATACAAATGTCATTAATAAATACAATTTTAATTACGTAATTCCACTTTCATTAGTAAATACCATTTTTATCACTAAATACCATTTTCATTAATAAATACAATTTTTATTTCTAAATTCACTTTCTATTTCTAAATACCATTTAAATTACTGACTTCCACATCTATTACTAAATACTATTTTCATTATTAAATACCATATTTATTACTAAATTACACTGTCATTACTAAATACCATTTTCTATTACTAAATTCCCCCTCTGTTACTAAAACCGCTTCCATTAATAATTACGATTTTTATTTTAAAAATTCCATTTCTATAAATAAATACCATTTTAATTATTTAATTCAACTTCTATTAGTAAATACCATTTTTACTACTAAATACAATTTTTAATAAAAAATACCATTTTCATTACTAAATTCAACTCCTATTACAAAATACCATTTTATTAATAAATATCATCTTTTTTACTTAATAACATATTTCTGTTACTAAATAACATGCTCATTACTAAATTCCACTGCTGTTACGAAATAGGATTTTAATTACAAAATACCATTTTATTACTAAATTCCATTTTCAGTAATAAATACTAATTTCATTACTAAATTCCACTTCTACTACAAAATACAAATTTCTTTAGTAAATAGCATTTCATTACTAAATTCCGTTTTTATTACAAAATACCATTTACTTACTAAATTCCACTTCTATTACAAAATACAATGTTTATAACTAAATACCATTTCATTACGAAATACTATTTTCATTACAAAATACCATTTTCATTACTAAATTCCACTTCTACTACTAAATACAAATTTCCTTAGTAAATAGCATTTCATTACTAAATTTCGTTTTTATTACAAAATACCATTTAATTACTAAATTTCACTTCTATTACAAAATACAATTTTTATTACTAAATACCATTTTCATTACAAAATACTATTTCCATTAATAAATACCATTTTCATTACTAATTTCCTCCTTTTACTAAATACCAATTTCATTACTAAACTTCACTGCTATTACTAAATAAAATTTTATTACTAAATTCCATTTTTATTACTAGATACCATTTTTATTACTAAATTCAATGTTTACTAATACCGTTTTCATTATTAAACACCATTTATATTACTAAATACCATTTTCCTTACTAAATACCAATTTTTTACTACATTCACCTTCTATTATATAATACCATTTTTATTACTACATTCCTTTTCTATTACTAAATAACGTTTTTATTACTAAATTCCACTTTAATTACTAAATACAATTTCTATTAATAAATTTCATTTTTATTACTAAATAACATTTTCATTACTAAATACAATTTTTATTATTAAATACCATTTTCATTACTAAGTTAAACTTCTATTACTAAATACTATTTTCATTAATAAATCCCATTTTCATTAATAAATTCCATTTTTATACTAAATTTAACTTCTATTACTAAATACAATTTTCGTTACTAAATACCATTTTTATTAATAAATCCCATTTTTATTACTAAATTTTACTTCTATTAATAAATACAATTTTTATTACTAAATTGCATTTTCATTATTAAATAACATTTTTATGATTAAATACCATTTTTATTACTAAATTCCAGTTCTATTACTGAATACAATTTTCGTTACTATGTTCCATTTTTATTACTAAATTCCATTTTTATTACTAAATTCCCTTTTTTTTACTTAATTCCACTTCTATTACCAAATATCATTATTATTACTAAATACCATTTCTATTAGTAAATTCTATTGTATTACTAAATACCATTTTTATTACTAAATTCCACTTCTACTACTAAATACCATTTTCATTTTTAATTCTATTTTTGTTACTAAATTATTAATTCCACTTCTATTACTAAATATAATTTTCATTAGTGAATACCATTTTTATCACTAAATAGGATTTTCATTATAAAATTCCACTTTTATTACTAAATACTATTTTATTACTAAATCTTTTTCATAACAAAATACAATTTTTATTACTAAATCCAACTTTTATTACTAAATACCATTTGTATTTCTAAATTCCATTTTAATTATAAATTTCCACTTTTACACTTTTATTACTGAATACCATTTCCATTAGAAAATACCATTTTTATTACTAAATGCGCCTTCTATTACTAAATAGCATTTTCATTACTAAATTCCACCTTTATTACTAAATACCATTTGAATTACTAAATTCCTCTTCTATTAATAAATACTATTTTTATTACTAGAGTCCACTTCTATTTCTAAATTCCACTTCTATTTCTAAATACCATTTTATTAAATACCATTTTTCTAAATACCATTTTTATTAAATACCATTTTTATTACTAAATACCATTTTCATTACTAAATACCATTATAATTACCAAATTTCATTTTCATTACTAAATTCCATTTCATTACTAAATACCATTTTATTACGAAATAGCACTTCTATTTCTAAATTCCATTTTAATTATAAAATTCCACTTCTATTTCTTCATTCCATTTTTATTACAGAATTCCACTTCTATTATTAAAGACCATTGTTATTACTTAAGTCCATTATTATTACTAAACTCAACTAAATTTCATTATTAAATACCCTTTTTATTACTAAATTCTACATCTATTAATAAATACCATTTTCTTTACTAAATTTCACTTCTATTACTAAATACCATTTTTATTACTAAATATTATTTTTATTAGTAAATAAAATTTTCATTACTTAATTTCACTTTCATTACTAAATACCATTTTTATTAAAAATATATTTCTGTTACTAAATACCATACTCATAACTAAATTCCACTTCTATTACCAAATACCATTTTTTTACTAAATTTCTTTTATTACTAAATACAATTTTTATTACGAAATACCATTTTTATTGTTAAATTCCATTTTTATTACTAAATTCGTTTTTCATTACTAAATACCCTTGTTATTACTAAATACCATTTTCATTACTAAATTAAACTTCTATTACTAAATAACATTTTCATTAATAAATCCCATTTTCATTAATAAATACAATTTTTATTACTAAATTCCATTTTTCTGACTAAATTCTACTTCTGTTACTTAATATCATTTTCGTTACTAAATACCATTTTTATTAATAAATTCCTTTTTTATTACTAAATTTAACTTCTATTACTAAATACAATTTTTATTACTAAGTTTCATTTTCATTATTAAATAACATTTTTATTAATAAATACCTTTTTTATTATAAATTCCAGTTTTATTACTGAATATAATTTTCGTTACTAAATTCCATTTTTATTAGTAAATTCCACTTATATTACTAAATACAATTTTTCCTTAATACCATTTTCATTAATAAATTACATTTTTATTACTAAATTCCATTTTTATAACTAAATATCATTTTATTGCTAAATATCATTTTTATTACTAAATAAAATTTTTATTACTAAATTCCACTTCTATTACTAAATACCATTTTTATTACTAAATTCAACTGCTATTACTAAATAACATTTCTATGACTAAATCTCACTTTTATTACTAAATTCCATTTTCATTACTAAATTCAATTTCTATTACTAAATTCCACTTCTATTACTACATACCATTTTCATTAATAAATACAATTTTTATGCATAAATACCATTTTCATTAATAAATTCCACTTCTATTACTACATACAATTTTTATTACTAAATACCATTTTTATTATTAAATACCATTTTTATTACTTAATACCATTTTGACTACTAAATTCCATTGTTATCACTAAATTCGATTTTTATTTCTAAATACCATTTTTATACTTAATCCCACATTTATTATTTAATTTCATTTTATTACTAAATTTCATTTTTATTACTAAATACGGTTTTTATTCCTTAATATCATTTTATTACTAAATTCCACTTGGATTATTAAATACCATTTTCATTATTAAATTCCATTTTTATTAATAAATACGATTTTTATAACTAAATGCCACTTCTATATCTAAATACCATTTTAAATACAAAATTCCACTTCTATTACTAAATACCATTTTTATTACTAAATTCCATTTTTATTACTAAATTCCACTTCTATTACTAAATACCATTTTTATTACTAAATTCCATTTTTATTACTAAATTCCACTTCTATTACTAAATACAATTTTCATTACTAAATACCATTTTTATCATTAATTGCTTTATACGGCAAACTCTACTGCTAATGAGGTGAGAAATATTTTCAAATACACTTGTGATGTTAGGCTTTATAAGGGTGTTAACTTTGTTTAAAATCGGACTCTTCCTTTAATAATTCATTTTTTTTCGATTATTGATTTTCGATACTTAAGTATCATAAGTATGCCGATATAAAACATATATAAGAATACTTGGAGCTACATAACTTGTGTGAAATTTCAAAAAAAAATCAGCGCAACCGTTTTCTCTCTTTCGCATACACGCTGGTAAAATTCCTCTTATATATTACAAGTAATATACTGTGAGTAAGCGCTAATACCATACTATTATTTTATATTAGTAAATAATGGATGAAACTATGTTTGGTAAACTTTATTATGCACCAAACTTCTAGAGAAATAAACTCTTGTGGAAATTCAATACCAGCTCTATGAAGTTTATGCAAATCCTAGCTGGACGCCCTACGTTGTCCGGTCGTACAATACGCTTAAAGATAATATTTTAATTCATGCAGATTGCGTATGAATTATTATAGAATCAATTCTCTATTGAATATTATATATTATGAGGAATAATTTGCCCTTTCTTTATATTCCTATTTGTTTTTCCAGGTTTCGTTCTTCACTTTCATCAGTTACCGCATTTAGTTTAGCATCAAACTGGTCACAGGCGGTTCATTTGACAGTTTGCGAGGGTTTAAAGAACAGGTTGAACTTGGTATTAAACACAGACTTATAGTAAGACTTCCTTCATTATCTCCTACTCAGAATAACTGGTGCTCACCAACAAATAGGACGTACTATAAAGATTTGATAGATTCAACCTACTGCCTGGGTGCCGTTACTGGGCGATTTCGCCCGTGTAGCCGCTAGACAAGACAAGAATCGACGACAAGAATCAAGGCTGGAAGTAACCCTTGTGTTTCCATCTTTCATCACTCTCTTCCGTTTGAAACCGAATATTCCCAGGAAACCAGCTTGACTAACAGAGTACACGGTGTTTTTGTAACTTACTGAGTATTGACGTAATTATACGTCAGGTGAAGCTGCTTACAGCTGCACTCCACAGGCACAGCATGCAATATTTTGTGTATATACACATTTTTTTGTCAGTTGCTGTACTACAGTGATTGATACTTTACTAAAAATTCGTTACTACACGCGAAACCAATGCTTGCTGCCTCCATGAATGGCGACTAACATGCTACTTGCCCAAGTATTTCCTTCGTTTTGCTGTGCTAATTTTCCACTTACTTGATTCTCCCAGCCTTTTTCTGGTTCTCACAAAAATAGGGACGTTCTCCAACATCCTTTTCACTGTTAAACGAAGTCATAGTGACAGTAATAACTCCTGTAATAATTGCAAATAACAGCAAAACACACAAAACCCGTGCAGTTTTAAGCGTGAACGTTTCATTACTGTTGTGAAAGGAGTATTTATGGACGCTAATTAGTTAAGTGCACATGTGTCACGTGTTTCCATTGGTTAAGAAGTGCTCGCTGAGCCAACGCGCTTTGCATTGCTAGCACTCATTGGCCGAAACTTTCACCCGCACCAAAACAGAATGAAAACTGGTGACACTGATCCTGATGCATGAGTCATCTATCTTGATTGCAGCAGACACTACTCTCAGCATCGGTGTTCTATGCCATAGAAGAACATTTTGGCTGCACAACTTGTGCATGCATGACTTTAAAAAGAATGAATCAAAATTTTACGTTTAGTGTTTGAGATGGGAAGAGTTTGTGGAAATAACTGCGTGTATCAGAAAGTGGCTTGAGACCGAATATGAGGCCAATGAGTTTCACAAACAACTTGTGTTTAGTCATAAGTGTGTAGGGACAGAATAAAAACATTAATATTCACTGAAACGCATTGTTATGGAACTGACACATTACCTCGTGCCAGGTCTCAATTACATGGACTCTAACCGTGTATTTTGGCAACATTGAAAAAGCAATAAGACGCATTGAAGACATCCACATCTTAGAGGCATGTTGTGATGTAATCACGGAGGCTGTAGATGCACGGTATGAGATGATTAAAGTGAAAGGAATTGAATTTTCGGGTATTGAAGTTTTCTAAAATTACATCACGTAACGGAGGTCCCGTCCACCATTCAGCTCTTTTCAGGTCAGACGGTTTGTGTTCAGCATAAAGTATAAGGAAAGTTACATAATGGATATGGAGCAATGTTCGTTTTATGCTTTTCATTTGAAACTAACGACCTTTTAAGTTTCGCATCAGAGATGTGCCGTTGTCACCCAGACAGCCAATAGCATCCATGCTAAAGAAAAACAAACTGGCTGATGTGGAAGCTCTGCTCACCTTTGTATTCCCTGCATATGCTCCTTATGCCCGTGATGTTCTAGCTCTTCAAGACATAGATAAAACTCGATCTCACAGGCGACTACAGCTGTCAGTAAAGAATTTGATTATCTGGATGATCGTCAGGTATTTGACACAACATTATTTTGACACCACATTATTTTGACACCAACATTATTTTGACACAAACATTATTTTGACACTAACATTATTTGACGCCAACATTATTTTGACACAAACATTATTTTAACACAAAAATTATTTTAACACTAACAATATTTTACCACTAACATTATTTTGACGCCAACATTATTTCAACACAAACATTATTTTGACGCAAAGAATATTTTGACACCAACATTATTTTGACACAAACAATATTTTGACACAAACAATACTTTGACACTAATATTTTTTGACACCAACATCAGCGGAAAATAACTAAAAAGCAATCTAAGTGCAGTAAAACATTGGCTTGTGTTTCAACTGTATTTAATTTATTATTTTGTTTACAGGCAATAATAACACATTATAAAAATTAACATGCTGTGATAGTGTAGGTATTACATTTTATTTTCACGACAATCATAATTATATCAGAACTTTTATCATTGTAAAAATGAACATGACGTGATAGTGTAGGTATTACATTTCAATTTTCACGATAATCATAATTATATAAGAACTTTTATCATTGTAAAAATGAACATGATGTGATAGTGTAGGTATTACTTTTCATTTTTCACGACAATCATAATTATATCAGAACGTTAATCATTGTAAAAATGAACATGACGTGATGGTATAGGTATTACATTTGATTTTTCACGATAATCATAATTATATCGTAATTTTTATCATTGTAAAAATGAACATGACGTGATAGTGTAGGTATTACATTTCATTTTTCACGACGATCATAATTATATCGTAACTTTTATAATTGTAAAAATGAACATGACGTGATAGTGTAGGTATTACATTTTATTTTTCACGACAATCATAATTATATCAGAACTTTTATCATTGTAAAAATGAACATGACGTGATAGGTTAGGTATTACATTTCATTTTTCACGACAATCATAATTATATCGTAACTTTATTTATTGTACAAATAAACATGATGTGATAGTGTAGGTATTACATTTAATTTTTCACGATAATCATAATTATATCAGAACTTTTATCATTGTAAAAATGAACATGACGTGATGGTATAGGTATTACATTTCATTTTTCACGATAATCATAATTATATCGTAACTTTTATCATTGTAAAACTGAACATGACGTGATAGTGTAGGTATTAAATTTAATTTTTCACGACAATCATAATTATATCCGAACGTTTATCATTGTAAAAATGAACATGACGTGATGGTATAGGTATTACATTTAATTTTACACGATAATCATAATTATATCAGAACGTTTATCATTGTAAAACTGAACATGACGTGATAGTGTAGGTGATGCATTTCATTTTTCACGACAATCATAATTATATCAGAACTTTTATCATTGTAAAAATGAACATGATGTGATAGTGTAGGTATCACATTTAATTTTTCACGACAATCATAATTATATCAGATTGTAAAAATGAACGTGACGTGATAGTTTACGTATTACATTTTATTTTACACGATAATCATAATTATATCAGAACGTTTATCATTGTAAAACTGAACATGACGTGATAGTGTAGGTGATGCATTTCATTTTTCACGACAATCATAATTATATCAGAACTTTTATCATTGTAAAAATGAACATGATGTGGTAGTGTAGGTATCACATTTCATTTTTCACGACAATCATAATTAAAGCAGAACTTTTATCATTGTAAAAATTAACATTGTGTGATAGTGTAGGTATCACATTTCATTTTTCACGTCAATCATAATTATAGCAGAACGTTTATCATTGTAAAAATGAACATGACGTGATAGTGTAGGTATTAAATTTCATTTTTCACGATAATCATAATTATATCAGAACTTTTATCATTATAAAAATGAACATGATGTGATAGTGTAGGTATTACATTTCATTTTCACGACAATCATAATTATATCAGAACTTTTATCATTGTAAAAATAAACATGATGTGATAGTGTAGGTATTACATTTTATTTTTCACGACAATCATAATTATATCAGAACTTTTATCATTGTAAAAATGAACATGCTGTGATAGTGTAGGTATTACATTTCATTTTTCACGACAATCATAATTATATCAGAACTTTTATCATTGTAAAAATGAACATGATGTGATAGTGTAGGTATTACATTTCATTTTTCACGACAATCATAATTATATCAGAACTTTTATCATTGAAAAATGAACATGCTGTGATAGTGTAAGTATAACATTTCATTTTTCACGACAATCATAATTATATCAGAACTTTTATCATTGTAAAAATGAACATGATGTGATAGTGTAGGTATTACATTTCATTTTTCACGATAATCATAATTATATCAGAAGTTTTATCATTGTAAAAATGAACATGATGTGATAGTGTAGGTATTACATTTCATTTTCACGACAGTCATAATTATATCAGAACTTTTATAATTGTAAAAATGAACATGATGTGATAGTGTAGGTATTGCATTTAATTCTTCACGACAATCATAATTATATCAGAGGTTTTATCATTGTAAAAATGAACAATCTGTGATAGTGTAGGTATTACATTTCATTTTTCACGACGATCATAATTATATCGTAACTTTTATAATTGTAAAAATGAACATGACGTGATAGTGTAGGTATTACATTTTATTTTTCACGACAATCATAATTATATCAGAACTTTTATCATTGTAAAAATGAACATGACGTGATAGGTTAGGTATTACATTTCATTTTTCACGACAATCATAATTATATCGTAACTTTTATTATTGTACAAATAAACATGACGTGATAGTGTAGGTATTACATTTAATTTTTCACGATAATCATAATTATATCAGAACTTTTATCATTGTAAAAATGAACATGACGTGATGGTATAGGTATTACATTTCATTTTTCACGATAATCATAATTATATCGTAACTTTTATCATTGTAAAACTGAACATGACGTGATAGTGTAGGTATTAAATTTAATTTTTCACGACAATCATAATTATATCAGAACGTTTATCATTGTAAAAATGAACATAACGTGATGGTATAGGTATTACATTTAATTTTACACGATAATCATAATTATATCAGAACGTTTATCATTGTAAAACTGAACATGACGTGATAGTGTAGGTGATGCATTTCATTTTTCACGACGATCATAATTATATCGTAACTTTTATCATTGTAAAAATGAACATGATGTGATAGTGTAAGTATAACATTTCATTTTTCACGACAATCATAATTATATCAGAACTTTTATCATTGTAAAAATGAACATGATGTGATAGTGTAGGTATCACATTTAATTTTTCACTACAATCATAATTATATCAGATTGTAAAAATGAACGTGACGTGATAGTTTACGTATTACATTTTATTTTACACGATAATCATAATTATATCAGAACGTTTATCATTGTAAAACTTAACATGACGTGATAGTGTAGGTGATGCATTTCATTTTTCACGACAATCATAATTATATCAGAACTTTTATCATTGTAAAAATGAACATGATGTGGTAGTGTAGGTATCACATTTCATTTTTCACGACAATCATAATTAAAGCAGATCTTTTATTATTGTAAAAATTAACATTGTGTGATAGTGTATGTATCACATTTCATTTTTCACGTCAATCATAATTATAGCAGAACGTTTATCATTGTAAAAATGAACATGACGTGATAGTGTAGGTATTAAATTTCATTTTTCACGATAATCATAATTATATCAGAACTTTTATCATTATAAAAATGAACATGATGTGATAGTGTAGGTATTACATTTCATTTTCACGACAATCATAATTATATCAGAACTTTTATCATTGTAAAAATAAACATGATGTGATAGTGTAGGTATTACATTTTATTTTTCACGACAATCATAATTATATCAGAACTTTTATCATTGTAAAAATGAACATGCTGTGATAGTGTAGGTATTACATTTTATTTTTCACGACAATCATAATTATATCAGAACTTTTATCATTGTAAAAATGAACATGATGTGATAGTGTAGGTATTACATTTCATTTTTCACGACAATCATAATTATATCAGAACTTTTATCATTGAAAAATGAACATGCTGTGATAGTGTAAGTATAACATTTCATTTTTCACGACAATCATAATTATATCAGAACTTTTATCATTGTAAAAATGAACATGATGTGATAGTGTAGGTATTACATTTCATTTTTCACGATAATCATAATTATATCAGAAGTTTTATCATTGTAAAAATGAACATGATGTGATAGTGTAGGTATTACATTTCATTTTCACGACAGTCATAATTATATCAGAACTTTTATAATTGTAAAAATGAACATGATGTGATAGTGTAGGTATTGCATTTAATTCTTCACGACAATCATAATTATATCAGAGGTTTTATCATTGTAAAAATGAACAATCTGTGATAGTGTAGGTATTACATTTCATTTTTCACGACAATCATAATTATATCAGAACTTTTATCATTGTAAAAATGAACATGATGTGATAGTGTAGCTATTACATTTCATTTTCACGACAATCATAATTATATCAGAACTTTTATAATTGTAAAGATGAACATGACGCGATAGTGTAGGTATTACTTTTCATTTTTCACGACAATCATAATTATATCAGAACTTTTATCATTGTAAAAATGAACATGATGTGATAGTGTAGGTATTACATTTAATTTTCATTAGACCCTAAACAAATATCTTTATTAGTTTTTACAATGTAAAAATCGCGAAACTTTGAACCCGTTTTTGACAAATGTATTGTTAGTGGCACTTAGTTCCGTATGATTCTGTTATATTATCATGTGTTGTATATTATAAAATGTGTTTATTTTATTTATTTCCAGATCGGTAATTGGACACCAAGCCGGGGTTTTAATGAAATACTTGTTGAAGGAAACGATGTCGAACACAACTTCAGTATACCCGGCAAAACACTCATAGTAACAAGCATTGAGGTATTTGCATTTTCATTACGTTCATTTTATGAATATATCCACCTCGTTATTAGTAAGAGTGAAAGATATTAATCAAAATTATTGAATATCCTTTCAGTTAGCTAATTGAGCGCTCTAACGCAGTAATTATCTCATGATTGTATGCTTTATTATGAAAATTATTGTATCTAATGATTTCTGTTTCTGTGAACTTCTACGAAACTATATTTTAGATAACCTCATTAAACTCGACAGTAGCTTGATTTAGGTTGTTGCAATATTGCTTACATTGCAACTGTATGTTTCTTGTTCGCACTTGGTTCACCGGGTATATTCACCAAGTAGTTTTTGACATTTTCTCGTAAACTAGATTGTTCTTATAATTATTAGAATGTCGGAGATCTTCCTAAAATTCTGGTTTCTTTTCATGCCGTATACCTTGGTATTTCGTTATCTTATTTTAGCTCTGTTTAAGCCATCATTTGAGTTTGTGCGCGTAAATAAATTCTAATAAATTGCTTGATACAACGAAAAATATGATATTCATTGTAACTGCATGGCTAAAAATGTTGGCCACGAAAACATATATGTCATGTTACTTGTAATAGCATGGTCGTTCCAAAAGTAAAGCCTACTATTTTGAACTCAAAAAGTTAGAGCTATGAAGACGGGAGTGGAACCATTAAACCGAGCTACTTTTTTGTGCTCCAGAATGTATTTTTTCTACATAGTAACCATTATTCTCAATGCACTGTTGCCAGGAATTCAATGGCTAATCTCTGCTTCTGACGTATTTCCATGAGGGGGGTAGTTTTCTTAGTCTCACATCGTCAATATCTGCAACAGAGAGATGAAATTTTCAAACATTTCAGTCATCATAATAAATCAACTCCTATTATCCATTGAGGTGGAATAAAAAATAGGAGACATTACTTTTGAAATGCCCCTCGCAGTATCATTTTCTTGGGGTATAGTAAAGTTATGTAAACCCTCACTAATTGTAATAATATAATTGCCTTTAGAATACTTCTCTTCTTTTGCTTTTGTTTTTGTTTCAATGTATGTTTTTTGTTTGTCTATTTTCAGTCTCCACCGTTCTTGATGAATAAGAAGCTTTCTCCCGATGGAAAACCATACATTGGGAATGATAAGTACGAGGGTTTGTACTTCGCCTCCTCTCTCTCACCACTTACATCCTCACCATATAATAACATCCACACCCAATTAGACGCGCTCTCGGTTTCTCGTGCTGGCTTCCTCCCGAATTCACGCCTGCTTTTTCTTTTAATGCATTTATTTAATACGCCATCTAATTTATTTAATGCGGCATCTAATTTATTTAATATGGCATCTAATTTATTTAATACGTCATCTAATTTATTTAATACGCCATCTAATTTATTTAATACGCCATCTAATTTGCACAAAAAGATTCAATATAGGAACAAGATGGTACAAGGAATGAACGTCCAATGAAAAATGATTAAGCGGAAGTCATCGATTTCTTTGAATGAAGCCTTTTATATATTTAAAATATATATAATAATTTCATATATTTAAATATATATCATAATTTTCATATATTTAAATATATATCATAAGTTCATATATTTAAATATATATCATAATTTCATATATTTAAATATATCATAATTTCATATTTTAAAATATATATCATACTTTTCATATATTTAAATATATATCATAATTTTCATATATTTAAATACGTATCATAATTTCATATATGTAAATATATATCATAATTTCATATATTTAAATATATCATAATTTTCATATATTTAAATATATATCATAATTTTCATATATTCAAATATATAAATAAATATATATTTACATATATATATCATCATTTTCATATATTTAAATATATATCATAATTTCATATACTAAAATATATATCATAATTTTATATATTTAAATATATATCATAATTTCATATATTTAAATATATCATAATTTCATATATTAAATATATATTATAATTTCATATATTAAAATATATATTATAATTTCATTTATTAAAATATATATCATAATTTTATATATTTAAATATATATCATAATTTCATATATTAAAATATATATCATTATTTCATATATCTAAATATATATTATAATTTCATATATTAAAATATATATCATAATTTCATATATTAAAATATATATAAAAATTTCATATATTAAAATGTATATCATAATTTTATATATTGAAATATATATAATAATTTCATATATTCAAATGTATCATAATTTCATATATTAAAATATATATCATAATTTCATATATTTAAATATATATCATAATTTCATATATTATAATTTCATTTATTAAAATATATATCATAAGTTCATATATTTGAATATATATCATAATTTCATATATTTAAATACATATCATAATTTCATATATTTAAATATATATCATAATTTTATATATTAAAAAATATATTATAATTTCATTTATTAAAATATATATCATAATTCTCATTTTTAAATATATATCATAATTTCATATATTTAAATATATATCATAATTTCATATATTTAAATATATATAATAATTTCATATATTTTAATATGTATAATAATTACATATATTTAAATATATCATAATTTCATATATTAAAATATATATAATAATTTTATATATTTAAATATATATCATAATTTCATATATTTGAATATATATCATAAATTCATATATTTAAATATATATCATAATTTCATATATTTAAAATATATATAATAATTTTATATATTTAAATATATATAATAATTCCATAAATTTAAATATATCATAATTTCATATATTAAAATATATATCATAATTTCATATATTTAAATATATATCATAATTTCATACATTTAAATATATATAATAATTTCATATATTTAAATATATATCATAATTTCATATATTAAAATATATATTATAATTTTATTTATTAAAATATATATCATAATTTCATATATTTAAATATATATTATAATTTCATATATTAAAATATATATCATAATTTCATATATTTAAATATATATTATAATTTCATATATTTAAATATATATCATAATTTCATATATGTAAATATATATCATAATTTGCATCCAATTAAATTGAAAACTTTATTTATCAATCACTTTATTCATTTGTTCTGAAGTCATGATCTAGCCTCATGAGTTTGTACGATGTAACGCAACCTGTTTCATATGGCACCCAGAATCGCAGAATGAAATTACTCAATATTTTATTGGGTACTAATCAGATGAAGTTTGGTTTTGAAACTTGTGTGGGAAAATTAAAATACGTTTAATTCATACAATCAATAAGCGGACAAATTATAGAAGTATTTTATAAAATCTCCTGGAGGTGATTGTACATAATTTAATTCTTTATGAAAAATAATTTTATTTGATTACCATTTAACGACTACTAAACGCCAAGATAAACTATTGTGGATTTGAATGTTTATCGATTTCTCATCTCATATATATATATTAAATTATATGTATATATATATATATATATATATATATATATATATATGGATAGATAGATAGATAGAAGAGATAGACTTTATTGAGCTACATTATGAAAATTCATGAAGTAGAATCTAACCTGAAATCTCGACAATTCCTTATTCTTTCATACTGAGCATTAGAATCATAGATGCATATGATATCCAGTTTATATTTGTAGACATTCTAAACTGTAAAAATCTTTAACCTTTTTTCTTCTATAAATTTGTATTTCATTTCAATAAACGAAATTTTTGGCGCCATTTCTGCTTTTTACTAGACACATTGCTGAGCACGAGAAACGTTAAGAGTGTTTAAACCACCTAAATGGATGTGGATCTGATCTACTTCGATATAAAGACTGCCTTTCAGTTGAAATTAATAAAAAAAAATAATAATCTATTATATATATATATATATATATATATATATCTTATGTATGCTATATATAATACATGTATTATATATATATGTATAATGGCATAATAATGATCAATTCAAACGATCTCAAGCAGTCTTACACGGTTTCACAAACGCATTAATAAAAATCAGATCTCATGGGATGGATAAGTTATCAAGTTGAACTAATGATGACGTCTTGAATGGCATTTGATTGTATCTAACGAGGGAATAGATGTAATATAGTCTCATAACAATATAAGTGTCTTTTTTAATTGTATTAAGGATGTATTGTTCTTTCAATAAATCTTCCGCGATTTCGTAGCCAGTGAGTATGGATCACACAGAATTGTTTCAATTTTCAGATGTGTATTTTTGTACTTCCATTAATTATTCAGATTTCTTTACAGGTAGTTTTGCTCGTATCGGTTGTATGTTTTAGCCTGGATCTTCTAAAATTTCAAGATAATATCTGGTTACTTTCTGTTTGTAATAACAGTATTATTATTTCAGGTTCTGATTGGTGAAAGTTTCAATTCTAGTCTGATATAGAAATTCAAAACGTCTACGATAGAATGTTATAAAGTAACATTAGAAAATTTTATATTAAATAGGTCTTTTTACCAAACTAGAAGACGTTTCAAATAGTGAGTTCATAGAAATCAATATCTGTATCCATTTCGAAGAAGAATCGAAATAAAAAATATTCTCACTCGGCGTTAAATATCTGCGCTCTGATATCCTCGAACGTTTTATATGTAATCACAGGAAGAACAAAGCATGAAAGTTTACATAGAAGTGTCAATTAAAGTCAATAAAAATTAATAAAAGTTAATAAAAGTCAATAAAAGTTAATAAAAGTCAATAAAAGTCAATAAAAGTTAATAAAAGTTAATAAAAGTCAATAAAAGTTAATAAAAGTTAATAAAAGTCAATAAAAGTTAATAAAAGTTAATAAAAGTTAATAAAAGTCAATAAAAGTTAATAAAAGTTAATAAAAGTCAATAAAAGTTAATAAAAGTTAATAAAAGTCAATAAAAGTCAATAAAAGTTAATAAAAGTTAATAAAAGTCAATAAAAGTTAATAAAAGTTAATAGAAGTCAATAAAAGTCAATAAAAGTTAATAAAAGTCAATAAAAGTTAATAAAAGTTAATAAAAGTCAATAAGAGTCAATAAAAGTTAATAAAAGTTAATAGAAGTCAATAAAAGTTAATAAAAGTCAATAAAAGTCAATAAAAGTTAATAAAAGTTAATAGAAGTCAATAAAAGTTAATAAAAGTCAATAAAAGTTAATAAAAGTTAATAAAAGTCAATAAAAGTCAATAAAAGTCAATAAAAGTCAATAAAAGTTAATAAAAGTTAATAGAAGTCAATAAAAGTTAATAAAAGTCAATAAAAGTTAATAAAAGTCAATAAAAGTTAATAAAAGTTAATAAAAGTCAATAAAAGTCAATAAAAGTTAATAAAAGTTAATAAAAGTCAATAAAAGTCAATAAAAGTTAATAAAAGTTAATAAAAGTCAATAAAAGTTAATAAAAGTTAATAAAAGTCAATAAAAGTCAATAAAAGTTAATAAAAGTTAATAGAAGTCAATAAAAGTTAATAAAAGTCAATAAAAGTCAATAAAAGTTAATAAAAGTTAATAGAAGTCAATAAAAGTTAATAAAAGTCAATAAAAGTTAATAAAAGTCAATAAAAGTTAATAAAAGTTAATAAAAGTCAATAAAAGTCAATAAAAGTCAATAAAAGTTAATAAAAGTTAATAGAAGTCAATAAAAGTTAATAAAAGTCAATAAAAGTTAATAAAAGTCAATAAAAGTTAATAAAAGTTAATAAAAGTCAATAAAAGTCAATAAAAGTTAATAAAAGTCAATAAAAGTTAATAAAAGTTAATAAAAGTCAATAAAAGTCAATAAAAGTCAATAAAAGTCAATAAAAGTTAATAAAAGTTAATAGAAGTCAATAAAAGTTAATAAAAGTCAATAAAAGTTAATAAAAGTCAATAAAAGTTAATAAAAGTTAATAAAAGTCAATAAAAGTCAATAAAAGTTAATAAAAGTTAATAGAAGTCAATAAAAGTTAATAAAAGTCAATAAAAGTTAATAAAAGTTAATAAAAGTTAATAAAAGTCAATAAAAGTCAATAAAAGTTAATAGAAGTCAATAAAAGTCAATAAAAGTCAATAAAAGTCAATAAAAGTCAATAAAAGTTAATAAAAGTAAATAGAAGTCAATAAAAGTTAATAAAAGTTAATAGAAGTCAATAAAAGTCAATAAAAGTCAATAAAAGTTAATAAAAGTCAATAAAAGTCGATAAAAGTCAATAAAAGTTAATAAAAGTCAATAAAAGTTAATAAAAGTTAATAAAAGACAATAAAAGTCAATAAAAGTTAATAGAAGTCAATAAAATTTAATAAAAGTCAATAAAAGTCAATAAAAGTTAATAAAAGTTAATAAAAGTCAATAAAAATTAATAAAAGTGGGTGATACTTGGTTGGTATCATCCATAAAAATTGCAAGGTAGATGACGTTAAATGATTGAATGACAAATGTTTCATACTCCCATATTTTTATTGCCATCGAAATCGGTGAAATCATTTTTCAATCGAATCCATTGATTGCCTGCTCGTTGGGTTGCACCTAGAAGAAGCTTCACATACTTCCTCGCAGTGACTAGGCCCACAGTAGATTGTAATCCATGTTGCCATGTAGAGAACCTACTGTTGGTTTCATGGAATTAATTTGTATATAGCGGCTTGAATTAGAGTTTAAAATGCAAAAATCAAGTATCATGTTCCAGCTGTGCTCTCAACAGAAGCATTCATTTCGAACGCGCCCCTCTTATATAAAAGAACGTACTGTTGATTTTATAAGCTTCGCCTTTCTGCTTGTGCGGCGATAATGGCTTGAATTTAAGTTTAAAATAAAAAAGTGAAGTACCATGGTTAAAGTGTGCTCTAAACAGAAACATTCATTTCGAACGCGTCCCTACCATATCTAATGAACCTACTGTTTATTTTATATGCCAAGCCTTTCTGCTTGTGTGATGATAAAACTTCTCAAATGCAAATGTGATGCTTAGGCTGTATAAAATGTTTACTATAGTCCAAATCGTCTGTTGCTTTTGTCATCGGATATTTTTTATAATATCGATTATCGATACTGATCGAAAACATTCCGATACAAAACCTATCTCAGAATTCTGCCAGATACATACAGTACGTTTGCGTGAACTTTCATAAAAATCGGTCCAGCAGTTGCAAAGTTTATAGGGAATATATATATATTTGTGTGTGTGTGTGTGTGTGTGTGTGTGTGTGTGCGTGCAAACGTGTGTGTGTGTGTTTCCTCTCTTTCTCTTAATCTGTCTTTAAATCACTATATTTTAATCTTTTTTCTCTAAATCGCCGTCTCTTAATCTCTCTATGTCCCTCTCTGTCTTATTTTCTCTCTCTAAATCTCTTCCTCTGTCATTAAAAATCTATCTTTATATTAGTCTTTCTTAATCTTTATTTTTTTATCTTCTCCTTCTTTCTCTCCCCCTTTCTCTCTCTCTCACTCTCCGTCTCCCTCTCTATTTCTCTCCCTCTCTCTCTCTCTCTCTCTCTCTCTTCATCTTATAAATTCTCAAAGTAAACAAAAGATTGTTTACATTATTTATTTTTTCGAAATCTGATTCTTAATTTTATGGTTTCCTGGAAACTATTTAGAACGTCGGATATAGAAAGTTTTCCCCAATAACCCTAGCGGAGGAATTTGTTTACACGTTTTTATTTACCATGCCTTTTGTTGTAAGTGTCATCTGTTAGCTACTGGACTTCAATCAGCATCTGTAAGTGCCTTAAATTGACTAGAAGGAAGTCCCTTGTATTTCACAACAACCCGTCTTATTCAATGCAGGAGAAATTTTGGGAGGTCTTCCAGTGGATTTTGCTTTTCCATATTCTCAGTATTCTTTAGAAAGTTGCAAATCACAGTTTTACTGTGAGTTACCTTAGCTACGATCGCCTACTGTGACAAACCTTGCTTATGGAAATCTCGAATTCAAGCACACGCAACTTCGCTAAGTTTGCTATAGGTATCGTGACATCTTTGCGTAGTGATTGCTAACCTGTAACTGAAGTAAAAAAAATCATTTACACTCCTGGTATCATAATTTTGATCAAGTGTAAAATGTTTCATTTTATAAAAATGTAAATTCCTGAATGTTTGGAATGTAGCTTTTGTCCATAACCTTTTAGATCGTAGTATTGGTAATCTTAAGCGGGAGGAGTTTAAAATCTATCCCTAAAAAAACTATCTCTTTAAAGATGTTCAAGTAGTCTTAAATTTTTTGATCAGGGCTGTATGAGGTTAAAGAAAATATAGATGCACAATGTAAAATAAATGATTAAGTATTTATTCAGACAAACAAATATTCTTTAACATAAAAATGACATCAACTGCAAGTTTTCGAATTTGATTAAAATAAAAACATTTCAGATTTGAATTGAAAATTTCTTGACGAGTTTCATCTTAATGACTTTAATCGGTGAATGTTATAAAATGTTTCATTTAGCGCAATAAACTGTAATCAGAGTCACAATATCTAGATTATCGATGGTTATGGCAGAACTTGCATATCATCCAATTCTTCAGTCTTGTTGTTGACCTTTTTAGTGATATGACTTGTTGACATAAAACGAGTCTGCAAGGAAGGAAACTTGAATAATTTCAAACCAGTATATTGATTAACTTCTCGTAATCTAGTTTAATTTTGATGGTGCAAGCATTCAGCGCAAGTACAAATGCTATATATATCTAACTATATAAATTCGTATTCCTGTCTGTTTGTTTATTTGTGTGTTTGTTCACAATTTCATTAATATATACAAAAGGGCCATTACTTTATTATTTCATTCATTCATATATATAGTATTATTCTTGCAAAATATACGATTAAGAGATGACTTCATTTGCATTTACATTAAGGAAAATCGATTTTATTAAATAGCGGGGTGATAGTTATTGTTTATAGTGAGAGAATTGTTTTAAGTATTCTATTTAAATGTATTATTTAAAGTTGATTTATATTAATAAGATATTTAATTTAATTTAATTTATTTTTAGGGACATCGATTTTTTTATAAACCGGTTTGAGTTATTTTTTTCACTTGGACGCTAACTTTGTTCTTTTTGCTTTTGTTTTCTTTTTCGGCGGATATGAAAACTAAAAAAATTTCACGCATTATTTTTGGAATTATCTCTATATAAATAAAATGAACTCATTTTTTCCCGTCTGATTTTGACATTAATAGGATTAAAAATCAAGATATTTCATGCAAATATAATATGCACAAACGGCAGAACAATATCTGAGGTGTGTTATAGGCTTATTATTTCTCAAATTCCTCGATAATCTTAGATTTCTATACTTTTTCTGTTGAGAAGTCACGGCCAAAATCGGTTAAGATCAATGGAAGTGGTAAAATTTTTTTTTTTTTTTTTTTTTTTTACATTTTCACCCCAAATAAGGCAAATTGCCACTTTGGTGTAGGGGGCTACTATCAGGGGCAACAACTACTGGGGTACTATGTAGGGATTTGGGCAGCAAGGTGTCGGTTCACGTTACACTTGAACTTCTGCACGTCAGTACTGTTGGGGAAGCAGGGACCTGGAATGGAATTCCAGAGTCTAGCGGTTCTGGGGAAGAAACTATTGGAGTAAAAAGATCTTTTACATCTAGGGATCTCTACAGTGTGGGGGTGGGATTTAGCAGCCTGTCGGGTTTGTCGAGGGTGCTCACGTCGTGGGGGCACAAGTGATTGCAGTTCGTCAGAGCATTCACCACTAAAATACTTGTAGAAAAGGCAAAGGGATGCAACATTTCGTCGATTGGACAGAGTCTGAAGCTTAGATGCCAGTTCAGGGCCTATCAGGTTTGCGACTCTCTTTTGAATCTTGTCAAGGAGCGAGAGACTAGTAGCAGATGCACCAGCCCAGATGTGGCAGCAATACTCCATACATGGGCGAATGGTGGCCTTATAGAGGTACAGGATACTTTCGGGTGTTAGTAGTTTTCTAGCACGGTAGAGAGAGCCCACCTTTCTTGCAGCGGCCCTGGCAATGCCTTCACTGTAATTGTTCCAACTCATGTTTCCTGTGAACGTTAGGCCAAGGAGTTTGAAAGATGGACTCTCAAATAAAGAGTCGTTGGCCATTGCTATGGGTGGTAGAGAGGGTTTCTTGTAATTACTGAATGAAACTAGTTTAGTCTTGGCAGCATTGAACGCGACCAACCACTTTTGTCCCCATTCCACTACAGATTGGAGGTCTTCATCTAGTGTTTCTGCCATTTCTTTAGAAATGTGTTCATTCGTCTTTCTGTCGTGCCTGCTATAGAGTGTAGTGTCATCAGCATATATACCCATCTCAGAGGCAATGTTGTCGGCGAGGTCATTTATGAATATCAGGAACAATAGAGGTCCAAGGATAGAACTCTGGGGCACCCCCGCATTTATATCATATTGTTTAGATGTACGACCGTCGAGGACAACCTGGATTTTTCTCTTATCTAAGAAGGATTTAATTATGTTAAGTATTCTACCAGTGATACCGTATGATCTGATTTTACTGAGGAGACCCTCATGCCATACCCTGTCAAAAGCCTTAGATATATCTAGAGCTACCGCTCTGCCCTCCCCCGCTTTGTCCAGTGAATGGTATGTACGTTCAGAGATCACAGTTAGGATGTCTGCTGTGGAACGGGCTTGTCTAAATCCATATTGTTGGTCAGTCAGTAGTTTAGCATCTGTAAGATGATGGACTAGAGCATGGTTAATTATGGTCTCAAATATTTTGGCAAAAAGTGGGAGGAGGGTAATGGGGCGATAATTTGATGGGTCTGTCCTTTCGCCAGAATTCTTGAATCAGAAGCAGTTTTCCAACAGCCCGGAAAGCAAGCTTCATTAAGGCATTTGTTGTAGAGTTTGGAGAGAACTGGAGCTACTTCGGCTGAGCACTTTTTTAATAGCACAGCTGGGATAAGATCGGGTCCACATGCTTTTGAGGTGTCAAGGTTTTTTATGATAGCATGCACCTGAGCAGGGGTGGTTTTCAGATCGTCTAGTGTGGCGTCTGTCCGCATAGGAAAGTCAGGTAGGGGGTGGTTGGAAGGGTCCAGTGTGGAGTTTGAGGCAAACCGACTGGCAAGCATGTTAGCCTTGTCGGTTGCTGAGGAGACAACCCCGTGATTGTTGGTTAGTGGGGGAATTGTTGATTGCCCATTATTTACTACACTGTTGTAGATTTTCCAGAAGTCTCGAGTTCCTAGTTTTTGTGCTTCGATGCGCTTTTTAGTGGTTTCCGTAAATTCTCTCTTAGCTGTCGCTATTTCTTTCTTAACGTTATTTCTAGCTTCTATATACTTCAGTCTGTTTGAACTGGACTGATGTCGGTTAAACCTACGGTATGCATGCTGCTTTTGAGCAATGGCAGTTGCACAAGTCGACGTAAACCATTGGGGAGAGTGGGGCTTACTATAAAATTTCCGCATGGGAACATGCGCTTCGATTGCAGTTTTGAACCAGTCAGTGGTCTCGTTTGCACATTGTTCAGCAGGGAGAGAGAAAATAGTTTTCCATGGAGCATCTCTAATTAGTTCCCTGATGGCTTCCCAGTCAGCCTTATTATAATATCTCGTTGTTTTAAGCACTGGCTCTTCAGTTTTGGGTCTAGAGTTTAGGGCGATTTCAACCATTATCACTGCGTGATCAGCGTTCCCGAGTGGGCTGTGGGCCTTCGTTATGCAGTCACCGGGAACTGTGGTCAAAAACAGATCTAGAAGTGATGCGTGTTGTTCTTCCTGGTAAGGGAAACGGGTTGGAAACGTAACATTTTGTGATAGGGAGTGAGATATAGCGAAGCTATGGGTTGTGCTGCCCGCTGCATCTGTGTGAGTAGAGAATCCAAGCCAGTTTTTGTGGTGGACATTAAAGTCACCAAATACATGTATTTGTGCGCTAGTGTCGAGGGACAGTGCCGTGTCTATGCTGTCAGATACTTTGTTTATTATGGAGCAGTCCTGAGTCGAGGGAGAGCGGTAGAGAAAATAATAGTAGCTAATATTGTGTTGCATGTTTAGTCTAAAGCACATAAAGGCTTGATCATCTGTTTCTAGGTTTGTTTCTCTAGTCAAGGGAAGGGTATTACGAATGTAAACTCCAAGTCCGTGCATATGTCTGTCAGAGTCCTTACGGCAGAGTGGGAGATATCCAGGCATGTTAAAGTGGGTAGAGGGAATATTTTCTCTCTAATAAATTCCTCCTCCCCCTGCCACCACTTAACACCGTTTGGGGATCGTTCACAAGGAACAGTTGAGAAGAGAACACCGGTTTGGCTTCGTAGTTCTTTCATGTGAAGCGTGCTGGACAATTCACATTATATTTTCACGTTCGCGCCGACCTACCGTAGTCGTTTTTTTTTTTTTTTCCTAAACAACTGGAATAAACTTTTCTTGGTGGCCGAACTGTTAACGTTGCAGATGTTTTGTTTTTGTTTTTTTTTTCACACTTTATTTTCCTTCTTTTACTCATGACTCCGGGTTTGATCCTTCCTACTTACCTACCATAACATTTTTTAAAACTCCCCCCCCGTCCCGGAAACAAACACTCGGGCAACGCCGGGTACCCCCGCTAGTTTTAAATAAAATAATGTCCGTGATTTCGCAATTAACGTTGTAGTCTAGTGGATTTTTTTTAAATAAATAAACAAACAATTCAATTCAACTACGATTCTTTATTTAAAACAAAATAAAAATAAAAAATTATTTGCATTTTTTACCAGCTTTTTTTCTTCGCATATTTTTGTACATCGTAACTGCTATTTTTTTTCTTTTAATAACACAATAAGTCATTATTCATCATTTTTATAACATAAAAACGTGTATGTCGGTTAACAAAAATTCTACTTTGGTATTTTTTAATCTGAATTATTTACAGTTTGTGTTCGTTGCAACAGACCACAAAAACAAATCTTTCTAAATTGAGGTACTATAAAAGAAATTCGCTTAAACTGGAATATAGTCATAAAAGGGTGCTCAATATCTGGAGAATAGCTTCTCTTTGTATCCTTTCTGGCGAAATATCTTGTGGAGAGTTTGTCACGTACTTCTTTTTTCTTGGGGGTGGGGTTACATTTTCGTGTTTTCATTCGTTCTTTTATTTTTGCAATTTTTGTTGGAGTAACGATGGTGTTAACATATAATAATGAAAAACTACTCAATATTCTTAGTATAGCCGGTGTGACCAAACTGAACTTCATGTCGACCCTGGCAACGCTGGGTATCCATGCTAGTACTATATAAATACTGCGTATATATTGCCTGCGTTGACACGAAGTTCCGTTTGAAACACACCTGTATACTAATCATTTTCATCATGGGCAACGTGGATACCCCCCAAACAAAAATAAAAGAACGGATGAAAACATGCAAATGTAATCGCCCAAAAAAAGAAGTATGTGATACTCTCTCCACCAGATATTTCGGCAGAAGGCTTACAAAGATAAGAAACTATTCTCCGGATATTAAGCACTGGAAAGACCCCCTCTCAAAATAAAAATAATTAAAAATAAATCATTACAACTTTGTTTCAATAAAAATAGCAGCGAATGCCTTGCGATCGCAAAAAAAAACAGAAAAAAAATCTACCAAAAATTAATTCCAAAAACAATTAAATTAAATTTTTCGTCATTCTATATTTCTAACGTAATCCCCCACTACAAAAAAAATGAATTTGTCATATTTTGGGGTTCATTGTGTTTATCAAATTGTTACGTGAAAGTACAGAATGGTCTCATAAAAATTAATTAAATTTATCGTTATTTTATGTTTCAAATGTAATACCCGCCCCTCCCCACCACCACAAAAAATGTATTTGTCATGTTTTGCTCCCCCCTCGATCGCCAAACTTGAAAAAAAATGCTAGAGATAACATGACTGGTTGAACTCCTTGTGACCAAAAAGTGGGTGCTCATTTTACGTTAAATTTATATAGAAAAGTTACCCCCTACGCTAAAATGTTAAGTTTTAAAAAACATTTCTTCTTTCATATTATTTATAAAGACTGTTTAAACGCAATAGGCCCCCAAAAAGCAGGTCTTTATTTTTTGGGGTTAAATGACGCTGGGTCACATCGCAAAAATTGATCATTAAATAAATTATAAAGAAAATCTGTTTCGCAGGCAATTAAACACACTTGCTGTGGTATAATTATTATAATAAATCTTGGGCAACACCGATTAAATTTTATAAACAAAAAAAAACGATGATGGATTTTGCTCACATGGAAAATTGGCCATGTGTCTGACTAACTCTGCTCTCGTGGGGATGCAAGTAAATGAGGACATTAGTTTTAATTATTTTTCTCGGTAAATATGAAGAATCACTCCATCCTCGAAAATTCCTTTAAAATTACCACTTTTGTAGGTTTTCGGGGGCGCTAAACAGGAAAATAACGTTTAAAATTACGGCAAATGAGTAGTATCCAAGATACGAAGAAATCACTTTTCTATAATAATTTAACGTAAAATTATCACTCATTTGTGATTATCATTTGGGAGGGGGGGGCTACCGGTTTATATATATATATATATATATTTTTAGGGGGATATTCGATATAGAACTTGTATAGTTTTTAAACAGGTGCTTCTGCAATGTAATTAACCGTTTTAACGTAAGTAACGCACCAACATCAACCGAGTAGAAGAACCGTTTAATATTTTACAAAAATTCTGTTTGTATTTGGTGGGAGGCGATATAGAGGTGAGGGGTGGGCGGTCAAAGCCGATACCCATAAAGTTGGTGCATTTCTTCATATCCTATAAACTACTTATTTCCTGGAATTTTTAACGTTAGTGGTAATTTTAAAAGATTTTCTGAAGGTGGAAAGAAAGCCCCCACAAAAAAAAATGGTGGACACAAAGGGTGTTCTCATGTTACGTTAAATTATTATAGAAAAGTGATCCCCCACTTTTTGAAACTAACATTTTTTTTCAAACCTATAATAGTGGTAATTTTAAAGAAATTTTCGAGCGTGGAGTGATTTTTCATATTTACCTTTTTCTCTAACATATTAAAAAGGTTACTTAAAAATTAAGAATAAGCAAAAAAAAATTCCTCCGAATTAAAAATAAAAATAATAATTCAGCTTAGAAGAATATTTCGAAATGAAAACAAATCTATCACAGAAAATATTTAATAGCGTGCTCCGTTTAAAACAATTTTTCAATCAAACTATCACAGTTATTTCCCCTTTGGTTTTCTGGTTTGAAAATTAAACGATTTCAGATTTCAGATAAAATAAGTTAAATCAAATATAAATTGAAATTTAAATAAACTAAACAATTAAAATGTTTTTAATAAGTACAGTTAAAACAAAGCTATTATGTCGAATAAGTAATATCATCGAGCTAATTATTAAATAGATTAATTTAATGTGATATGCTAATAACCGAAACTCAATCAATATAGATGTGGTTTGAAGTAGTAGTAGTAGTAGTAGTAGTAGTAGTAGTAGTAGTAGTTTCTTTTCATTTATTTGATATTACTTAGATAGAAACAGTGTGTCGAATTTCTAACCAATATTTGTATTCTATGAATGCAGTATTCCTGGGGCCATTAACACGCACGCAATCTCATGTAGACAGGAGTCTGAAAAAAGACGTGTTCTGCACACAAAGCAAACGGGGAAGGTTTTTTCTTTTCATTATTTAAAAAATGACAAAGAATGAGCGAGATTTGTTCTCAAATCAGAAGAATGCTCTTAGCAGATACACACAACTCTAGCCCAAATAGGCCAGCATAAGTGTATTTTTTTTAAATATATACGAAATATATATTATTATTATTATTAGCATGATCCGTGTACCGGCGTTGCCCGGTGGAGGTATTTAGTTCTCTCTCACTACAAAAACTTGGACTCCCTAGTAAGGACGCTTCAAGCGATTAGCAATAAACTAATCCCTTCCCAAAGATAGAAAGCAAAACCTGGAATCAGCATCACACCGCAATCAACAGGAAATGCTCTAATCACTGTTGATTTTAGGGCTGGTCACAAAAGCAGAAGAGTTTTAGTAAGGGATTCCTCCCCCGTCCTAAAAAAAAATTAAACTACGTTTTTTTTTTGTGCGTGCCACTGCCAACTATGGAAAATAACGGGCACTAGAAGCCATTGCCTAAATAAATCATCTGGCTTCCACTGTCTGTCATTGTCAGCTAGCAGAAGTCGTTGATGGTTGGTTATTGGCTATTAGTGCTGTTTATGAACGATTACTGTGGGCACTGGCTAACTTTGCATCTGTTACTCATCGGCGGCCACGATCAGTATCAGCCTCCATTGGAAGGGAGTGATGATCACTTGCAGCTAGTGCTGTGTTGAGGCCTTTACTGACGGACATTTACTATCATTAAAACTGTCACAGACAATTCCCAGAATTCCCAGCTTACAGTGTTGAACGTTTTCTGCTTCCGTTGGAGTGTTCTTAAATGAACTGAGGCGGATAATTCTGTTTGCACTGGGTCCCTCTGCAACTTTCGACCATTACCAGTGTCAGACTTCAGTGAAATCAAATGTGGTTACTTTCACTTCATGACACTTGCGAGCAATATTGGACAAATCGCACGTCTTCAGATGTCGTTCACTGTCATATAGTGGCGGGCAATTTATTCCGTGGTAATCGTTGCTCTTTTAAGGTAGTTATTGTCACTTCATGGCATCCGCGCTGACTTGTGTACTGTGCTACGGTGTTCCAATTGAATATAACTATATACATTTTAATAAAAACTAATTATATTAGTAATAATAACGAAAATAATACTCTTAATAATAATATAATAATAATAATAATAATAATAATAATAATAATAATCTTAAAATATGGATAAGTTGTAGAAATCGTAGTCAGTTTTCCACATAAGCACATGTTAGATAACATTAGATGTGACATGTGTATATTCTATTATTAAAAAGAAAACCATTGTAAAAAATTGGTGCAAAAAACAGGCAAAGCAGAAGCATACAACATCTGTGTCTGATGTAAAAATTGTCCGGCTACCAAACCCGACTGCGTTCATTTGTTGAAAACACAAAATCTCATTGGCATGAAAGAAAATATATGAAACTTTAACATGGTCGTCAGCGATTATGAACATGTGACTCGCGAATTAGTAGTCTATGCTTCTTATACTGATGGAGACATTATCATTGTGAGATAGAGGACCAAATGAAGATTTGCCTTTAAAGAGTTGATTCGGTTATGTATTCGGGTACGGTATGTACGACTATCATAGTTACATTTGTAATTTTTATGATATAAAGACCATCATATTCCCATGTTTTATCTAATACTTTAAAGTGGCCGCCATTTTTCTTGTTACATAAGATACTTAACGCATGATTAACGCAAATGAAAAGATCTCCTTCCCATGTTTAAACTGGCGGCTGGTGAAAACAATAGGAATACATTAGATAATGAAGGTTTTATTATCATAAGAACTACTTGTTGACAACAATTTTAACTGTGACATTGCCATACCAAACCTGAATTGCCCCTAGACATCAACTTTTTAATGGTGACTCTTCATTTGGTCCTCTTGGTCACATTGATCGGGAACAATAAATAGCAGATGTAGTATCATCAATATTGACACAAATAAGGTTAGTGTCAAGATTGACATTTCCTTGTTTACGAACGTGTTCTGCGTTCTTGATGCGAACCAAATGTTAATCTACGGATGACCAACAGTATATATATTTCGTCTCTAAATACATATTTTTTAATCAAACATGTTTTATTTTTCAAACTGTAAAATGATATTGCAAAATATATATTATGTTATGTATTACATCATATAAAAATGTAATGTTAGTTCTAACCATAATTTGTATAAATAAGACTTTAACTCAAGATCAAATTAGTAAATGGGGTGATGCCAGCAGCAGAATTGTGCACAACAAAAACAATACACAAATCATATTTTTATCATTTTTTTTGTTAAAAAAACACAGTTCATACTTTTATTCTTCAAGTTCTATTTTGTAAATACTTATTAAAAAACTGTTTGCAAAAAACAGTTTATAATATAGTTTTATTATGGAATATCTATGTTTGACTAAAAGAGTAAACATACGTGTGAAGTTTAATATAAAAAAAATCTGTTCGGAAAAATATTAGGTTATAAACCTTTGATTAAAGACTGTGTGATTAAAAGTTCTATTTCATGTGTGATTAAAATAATAAACGGGTGTAAAAGTATAAAAAAGAAGGGTAGGAAAAAGTAACTTCACAGGTTTTTTACCTCTGTGCGAATGCGCTTTGGTACATTAATAGACCGATTTGTTTCGTGGGATGAGTTACGGCATCTTGTTTTTGTGTGTAACAACTCATGGGAGCGGTCAACTTGTCTAAATGGGCGATCATCATTTTCAGAACTGAAAACTAACGTAAACTGCATCTATATAAGAAACAGTTACGGACGTCTCGTGGGTAAAACGACAAATATAAAGAACTTCCCGGTTATGCTTGGGAAAGTGGGGTTAGACAAAAGTGCTATCGCCCTTAATTAATGTCTTCGATTGTGATGCTCCTACGAAATAATATAGGATTTTATTATAACGGATGAATGCGACTGCAAATATGTGCAAACCCTAGTAGTCTGATCATAATTAATTTATATGTGGTATCTGCATTTGTCACGCTTTGTGTTTGTTTTTTTTGGGGGGGTGATTCTATTTTATTAATACAAAGATAATGTAACTGAGTTAATCAACCTTCAATTTCCATTAAGTCTAAGAGCATCTAATTTTTTACTATTGAGTTAAAACTAATGTAATGACTAAAAATGGCTTTGAATACACAAGTTGAAAGGAAAATATATTTATTTTATTTAGAAAGTGAAATATTGACTCTCCTATGTATAGGTTACTGAGTTTATGTGATATATTTTAGAAATAAAGAGGCAATACATTCAAGATAAAATTTATACATTATAGTAACGAGCAAAGCAATTCACATAAAGAGTTACATTGCATGTTTGGCAATACGTTAGTGGCTTACCATTGCAAGACTCATTTAAGTGTATACATTATCGAACAAATAGAATTTAGAAAAGTACGCAAGAATTTTTAAGAAGATTCAAACCCCTCTCAGAGAGAAGTTGATGCAGATAAATAAATTGTATTTTTTCTTTAGAGAAATTATGCAGTGATCAGTACTATTATATATTATTTTATAGATTTTAATATATTACGAGGTGCCTTCAATAAGTTTCGAGACATTTTTCATATGAGCACTTTTATTGATAGTACATACATAAAACTCTAGTCCTCTTCAAAGTAATCTCCTCCGGCTGCAATGGACTTTTTGTATCGTTTCAATAGCTTCTGGGAGGACTCATGAAAGTCCTCTGGTGTGAGCGTATCACTGACCCTCGTCACAGCCTCTTTCATCTCCTCAATTACATAACAATATCCTCTAAGATTGTTCTTGAGCTTAGGGAATAACCAAAAGTCACAGTGAGCAGAGTCTGAACTATAAAGAGGGTGAGGAACTGTCTTGATGTCCATCTTGGTTAAATAATCTGTGACAAGGATGAAGTTGTGAACTGGTGCATTGTCTTGGTGGAAATACCAGTTACCCGATTTGAAGAGTGATAGCCTCTTCCGACAGAATCTATTCTTGAACTTCCTTAAAACCTCAACATTTGTTGACTGTCTGTCCAGTGAGAACCTAGTACATATAGATCATGCTCGTGCTGTCAAAAAAATGGGATCGTTATATGTTTTTGATGGGATTTGCTTTGTCTGGCCTTCCGGGGTTTCGGACAGCCAGCATGCTTCCACTGGGAACTCTGTTTCTTTGTCTCTGGATTGTAGCAGTAGATCCAGTTTTCATGGCATGAAGAATTGATGAGCTCCACCATCTCCCTGCTGTCTTTCTTTCCGATCTAGTCTGAGCACGCTTGGGATAAACTTTACGCAAATCTTTTGCATCTTCAGTTAATAATAATTGTGTGTATAGTTCTCACGCTGATATCAAACTGTGCATTTATTGTCTCTAGAGACACACGGCGGTCTTTATCCAAGATTTTTTTTATTTCATCGATCAACCCTGGTGTTCTTACTTCCTTACTCTTTCCACATTTTTCATCACCCCTCACACACTCTCTGCCTTTTTTGAATCTCTTATGCCGCTAGAAAACTGATATTCGATTCATGCAAGATAGTCCAAAAGCAGTCTGAAGCATTCCATACGTTTTTGTGGTATTTTTCCAAGTATAAAACAGAATGTTATTGCATATCGTTCTTCCAAAGTGTCCTCATGTTCAGGCCGCATTTTTGAAATTCACCAGCTGTAACAATCAGGTACTCCTGTATTCAATTCCTGCTGTACTTGTTCATTTGAACCTGAAATCATAAAATTGGTCAGTCATCTCATAATATAGTGCATTTTCAAGAATCTACGACAATTTTAAAGACCTATGCAAAAAAGTCTTAAAACTTATTCAAGGCAACTCGTATCTTATAGATTTTAAAAACAAATTATTTTGTGGCCAGTTTAAAGGACAGATAGACCTAATAGATTAATCACACTCAATACATGATAAAACGCTCGTTAATTCTGGTTTTTAAGTTATGTTTTAAAAAGAATTTATTTTTATTGTTCTAATAAGTAGCAACTTGCAATTATATCACCAATAATAAGTTTCTAGCAATTTCACTCTTTTTTAAAGTATCTTGTTTGATCTCTCTCTATTATTGTATACAGTATCTTGCTTCCATTAGCCTCTTTCTCTACGAGGTCCTGGATATGACCTTAAACTATATCCAGTGGTGAGCTTGCGGGCTTTGGGAAGTGTGGAGCCACCCTTTAATTGCCATTGCTCTCAGGTCCACTCTGACCCGGAGTGGTGGTACCTGTTAGGGTCCCAACTATGGGTTAAATAGAAAACAAATATATTCTATTAAAAAAAATTCTAAAATCTTTGGATTTGGTATTAAATAACCTGAAAAGGGTTGATATGCCGTAAAACAAAAACAACCAACCAACCAACCAACCAACCAATCTTTCTCTACGACTATTAATAATTGAGGACAACAAAGAAAAAAACATAAGATGAGTGAAATAGTTCATTAAATAAGATTTTATCATAAAACACATTTCTATTCTTACATTCTATTATATTAAAGTTATGCATAAAAATGTCGTATTTTTATCCCCCTTGATCAAAATGAGGTGTACATATCCAAATATCATGTGTAATGCAGATTCAGAATATATATCTTATTATCTATTTCAAACGAAAAGGTTTGTGAATAAACATAGATAGCAACAACTACAACTTAAATTTCCATCGTGCTTGGGATGTTCTATTAAGAAATTGATATCGAAAGTTAGGATTTTCAACTATATAACATCCCCGAGTATCTTCAGTCTCTTTCTACAAGAGTTTGTCAACCTGGTATGAGAATACTTCACGCTACAAGTAAATTCCGACTAAATATTCAAAATAACAAAGTATTGGAAGTCAAAATAAGAGCTATACACTGATCAATACAATGGGTGCTGCATCTTCTCCCATTCATATTACTTATAATAACGGCACTAAGATGAATACTCCACCAGACCAGATGCATTTTTGTTTTAGCATCCGGTAAGAGCAAGAGACCACAAGAAAGATAAACTCTAACAGATTTTACTAGTCAATTGAGGAGAGAAAAATTTATGTATTAACAACTTTCATGGCTCAACGTTTTACAGATAGTATATGCATCTCATACAGAGATTAAGTGTAAACCCCAAATCTGAGCCCCTTAAGTTCTGAAAGCCTCGACTGAAGGTAAATCAAACAGAAAGTGAAAAAATATAATTTCTCTTTCTCTCTCTCTGTCTCTCTCTCTCTCTCTCTCTCTATATATATATATATATATATATATATATATATATATACTAGCTTGACGCCCGGCGTTGCCATGTTGTACAATGCGCTTGAACATGATATTTTAATTTGTGCAGATTGCGTATGCATTATTATAGAATTAATCCTCTATTAATTATTATATATTACGAGAAATTATTTGCCCTGTGGATTAATTCACTAATTATTATTATTATTATTATTATTATTATTATTATTATTATTATTATTATTATTATTATTATTATTATTATTATTATTATTATTATTAATAATAATAATAATAATAATAATAATAATAATAATAATATATCCTTCATCGAATTCCATGGCATCAGAATGCTCCCTCCATCTATGAAGAATGTCAGTAGGGTCTCAAAGAAGATCGCCACCATCCCTCTAGCGCAAATGAGTGATAGGTGATCTGGATTGTCCATAAACTGCACGCAGTAGGCTGTATAAGACCTTAGTGTTGTTCGAATCCGAGGCAAGCTGTATTTCCTCAGCTTTCTCCCTCCACCATTCATCCTGCATGTTTCGCAACCTTCTCTGCACCTCACGCTTGATTGCCTTAAAATTGGCCCTCAATCGATATTGCTCACCATCCGTCAAAACACCCCCGAGATAAGCATGCAATGCACTGGCTTTTGAATCAAGCAGAGCCTGAATTTCAGTATCATTCTCATTGAAGCAATCCTGGTGTTTACGCTCGCAATAACCTAATACTCTCATAGACAGACTCCTTAAAAGCAGGTCATGTGTTTTCATAGTCAATCTCTTCCATGTCCTTAATTAGTTTCTCACTCACAATGTTGTCCCTTAGACGGTAAACATTAATCGCTTTGGGATAGCCACACCATGTCCCCTCATCTTGGGCTTCACAACACACGATGGTTGGTCCAGCACTCTGTACCACGCATGACACGAACACTGCAGGTATCCCTCATCTCACGTTTTCTGACTAACATATAGTCTATTAAGTGCCATTGTTTGGAAGCAGAATTCATCCAGGTCGTCTTGTATTTGTCCTTCTGCTGAAACACGGTTACCGATTTTAACCCCATCTCTGAACAAAACTGCAACAAAATCAGACCATTGCTATTACACTTGTCCACTCCGTGTTTACCTAGCATATCCTAGGTTTCAAAATCTCTTCCCACCCTAGCATTAAAATCTTTAAGAATGAAGATCTTATCAGCAGAGGGGATGCGTCTAACTACACTGCACAATGCAAGGTAGAAAGCAACCTTTTAATCTTCTGTTGCATCCATAGTGGGTACATAGACACCTAAAAAAGTTGTATAACGACCATTTACCAGAGGTAACCTCATAGTCATGATCCGGTCACTCACACAACAGGAAAGTTCTTCCAGACTAGAAAGAATTGACGTCTTTATCGCAAAAGCCACGCCTGATTCCCTCTTACATCCATCTGCTCTACCACTCCAGAAAATGGTGTAGGCCCAGCCAACTCAGAAAACTATCCCTCATCAGCCAGCCTAGTCTCAGACAGAGCAACTATGTCCATGTCATAACGTTGAAGTTCCTTAGATACAATAGCAGATCTACGCTCTGGACGCGTTATTGCTGACGGCTAGTCAAGCAGCATCCGCACATTTCAACAGCCGATGGTCATTGTCATATATTTCCTCGTAGTAGCATGATCACGACCGGGTCCAGACTGTGGAGTCCTGATATACCCGCCGGGACAGACTCTGGAAGCTCCAGTTCCCTTCTTGCCATTTACGTTCATAACCATATTTGCCAACTTCATTGAATGTTTTGCCCTTTTAGGCTACAGCCAGCCTTTTTGCTATCGAGATACACACTGATGTAAAATGTGTATTTAATTTATGTGTATTTTAATTTATCAAGCAATGCCTGTGCCTGGGGCTTTTTATAGTGAGGAAAGACTTTGCACCGAGACAATCCCACTCTCTAAACAACTGCCACATTTAACAAAAAAGAAGAGCAAGTCAACATCATTGGAAGCAACAGTCGCATATATATATATATATATATATATATATATATATATATATATATAAACATTTAACATTGAGCATTTTTATATAAGCACTAATGATTTCTTGGACTTTTACTCTGTGAATAGTAATTTAGTTGCATTACTATATATATATATATATATATATATATATATATATATATATATATATATATATATGCGAGACTCGCTGTTTGTTTTTAAATAAAAACAAGCGGCTTGAGCACTACAAAAGTGGTTAGCGAAATGTTTATTTAAAATGGACACTTGTTGAGATTGTTTACGACCGTCGCTCCCATTGATCGACGGTTGGGACCATCAATGAGATGGTTGTAGGTTCAATCCTCGGCTATGGAAAGGTGCTAGTTTAGCCTCACTGATGAGTTGTGATACAACAGAACGGTACTGTATGTGAATGACTATATATTATGAGTATTTTTATTGCATGATGAAGTGTTTTGATCGCGAATGCTTATTCTCTCGACTGCATTTTAATTCACTATTTACATGTGCTATTCCAGCACAGATATGCTCACTTAGATTGTAATATATTCAAGAACACTGCGAGATCACGAGACGCATAGTTTCTATTGTGGAAAAAAAGACGTGACGTGACTCAGAAGACATGACCAATTAATTACACATACAGATTTGAACCAGGAGGAACGTGCATGCCAAGCGAAGCTGCAAGCACAACATGCTACAATCCTTCTCTTTCCTCCTTCGGAAGCTACCGTCGGAAAATTTGAATTAAGGATACTCTCTTTTCGCTTTCGTTTCCGCTCTTCGGTGCAGCGTGATTAGACTAATGGGAAAGCGTTGCGTGCTATGCTGAGTTCAGATTTGATTTGATCTTTTGTGATCTTTTTCACACTAATACTGTTGGAAAAGGCATGAACATACTTCGCACAACGATGGATAAGAAAATAATGAATTGTTTATAATAGACATTTTGGTTTTATATTAAATCAGCTAAATGATTTATATAACTATGTTAAGCAATCATATATAAGTATGCTCATCCTTAATGCGTATCACATACTCTGAAACTAATGTTCTTCTACTACAGAAATCCCTCCAAAACTGTATGTGACCAATAATAGCTGGAATAGTTGTTTCATGGCAGACTCCTAATAATAATACTTGCACCGTTTAATAAATTCAATAGACGAGACACCAAAACTACTTCAATTCTTTTGTAGTAACAAGAGTCTGAAAATAGTTTCTATAACTACGATTATGAACTTATGGAGTGTTGAGAATTTTTCGACCCCTGCAGATCTTTACTATCTACAGAAACAGCCATTCGTTTTTCCGAAGTAGTTGGTTACATGCAGTTATAAAGATTGTGATGACATGGTAGTTGTAAAGATCTCAGTCCTTTCTTCTTTCTTTCTTTCTTTTTTTTCTTTTTTGGTTGCTGAAGAAATTAAAATCAATTAAAAAGAACATCAAATAACTTCGTTACTTACCCTGCGATTTGATCTAATTCTTACGGTAATTTACATCAAGATGAAATGAATCTTCTCCTCCCAGGTCTCCTAGCTTGGAGGAGAAATTCGAAACTTGTGTCTAATCATTTCAACGTCTAATTTCACAGATGCAGGAACTCTCTTGCTTTTCTGCTTAATACTTTAGTGGAAATTTACAGGGTTATATATCTGATAGGTAGCTTTAATGGTGTAACTTAAGAGAGAATTTGAAATGAGATATCGACTTCAGTTTAAACGTTAGTGGAAAAACGCAATAATGTATTGTCCAGCTAGTTAGAAGCATTTCAATCATTCGTGCCGCCTCTGAATATAATCAATAACAAATTTTAATAAAGAATATCCATTCTTCCCTCTGCTAGATCACCGGAGTTAAGCAACATATAGCCTGGCTAGTACTATATGGGTGATCACTTAGGAATACCAGGCGTTGTACGCATGAAGATGTCGAGACCTCCCTGCAAGAACTTCAAAACCGGAATTTGCAAACGATTGAATCGCTTGTGAAATTGATATTCTCTAGACACTATTTATTTCGGAAGAAGACGGTTCAACGCTACTAGAGTAAATACAACTGCTTCGTAGTGGTGACGTGGTAGTAAATAGGTTGATCTTTTGTTGGGTGGGGTGCTAGATTAATAGAAACAATTAAAAAGAACACCAAATAACGTCATTACTTACTCTGAGATGATTTACACCTGGCGGTAATTTGCATCATAATGGACTGGACCTTCTCCAAAGACAATTAACGTGGCAAAGGACATGAAACCCGCATTCGATCACGACAACATCTAATTTCAAGAGACGATAACTCTCTATTTTCTTGCACCTACTTTTTTCCTATGATATCATTTCCTCCCCACATAATCCCAATTTTAAACAGTCGACTTCAAACAACAGTTTTCCGTTCTCTGTTTAGTTTTAACTTTACATAGAACAGCAACAAATCACACTTATGCTTTTTCCTACACACATCCATAGACCCACACACATTCCATATACCTACACACATTCCATATACCTATACACATTCCATATACCCACACACATTCCATATACCTACACACATTCCATATACCCACAAACATTCCATAGACCCACACACATTCCATATACCTACACACATTCCATATACCCACACACATTCCATATACCTACACACATTCCATATACCCACACACATTCCATAGACCCACACACATTCCATATACCTACACACATTCCATATACCCACACACATTCCATATACCTACACACATTCCATATACCCACACACATTCCATATACCCACACACATTCCATAGACCCACACACATTCCATATACCTACACACATTCCATATACCTACACACATTCCATAGACCCACACACATTCCATATACCTACACACATTCCATATATCCACACACATTCCATATACCTACACACATTCCATATACCCACACACATTCCATAGACCCACACACATTCCATAGACCCACACACATTCCATATACCTACACACATTCCAAGACACATATTCTTCATGAATACTAATACTTTTTACATAATACGCAAATTACGCCGATTGTAGACTTCTAAAATGCACGAGTCAGAAGCACGGAAAACATGCACTCTATTCATGACCCATAAGGAAAACAATTTTGTAACCATAATTTTAAAAAAGATTTTTAAAATGCAAAAATAGCGAATTGGCAATAGATAAATTGATAAACTGGCTAAAGAAGTAGGGGAAATAGCATCAAATAATTAAAACTTGCGAGATTTAAGAAAATCATTCTGGTAGAGTCTTTGGAAAAATCAAATACGCTTAAAAATTAATTTCTTTTATAAAAATAAAACAACTTGATCTATTCATGCGGTTTTTAAAATACGACATTTTCTTTCCGTTACGGTATGTACATTATAATATTTTTTTGTTATTATTTTTAATATAGGAGAAGTTTTGGACGGGCACCATGATTTCAAGTTTCCTGATGTGTATGTATAAACGAGTACCAGTGTGTGTAACAAAATTTTTATTCATGGTCATTTATTCTAACGGAAGACATCTTAGGTACGAATAACTTATCGCTTCTTCTCGATTACAGTTCACATAACTTCAGCGTAGGAAATAGGAAGCCTCAATTCTTTCTCGGGTCACGTGATACTCCGCCAAGTCTCACTGCAGCAGATAAATGCTCGTTCATAGAGTCTCGTACAAGGAAACCAAAAATCAAAAAGAACACGTATTTACTGCACGAACAGACTGACTACTATTCCATCACATGTAAAAAAAAAAGAAAGAAAGAAAATTTCCATCAAACAAAAGCGAGAACGTCAAACAAATGTGAAGTTTTCAAAATGGGCCAAGAATTGTGACAGGTTTTGGCTAAGTATTTGGAACGTATATATTGTATTTCAAGATGAGAGAGAGAGATGAACAAACAGGGGCATACTGAGATAAATTGATAAATATAAACATACATAAATCATATACGTAGAATAACTGAAATTTATACACTAATATAATAAATTAAAGTTAATCATAGTTTTTAGTTTTGTAAAGGAAATGTTATTTTGTATAATATCATTATTTTATTATTTTGTTCTAAATAGCCAGTTCTTAATATATATATATATATATATATATATATATATATATATATATATATATATATATATATATATTAGGTTGACAAATTTTGATTTTTATTTCAAATTATGTATTTTAAGATCAGTTTTCGTTGTAATACCTTTACTTCATATATACGTTTACGCTCTATCTAATCGTTTTAATTAAAATCCTTTTAAACAATTATGTCTTTTTAAAAACGTTGAATACAAGATGGAAAACAAGCAAATAGCACAATTTTTTAATTTGAATTCAAGCCGAAAAGCTGTTGAAACAGCTCGCGATTTCAACAAAGTGTTTAACCCAGGAACTATTATTGAACGCACAGCACAATGGAGGCTTAAGAAATTTCGTGGTGGTAACGAGAGTCTTGTAGATGATGGGCGTAATGGTCGGTGATCGGATTCTGACAACGATCAATTAAAAGACTTAGTCGAAGCCAATCCACGCAAGAACTTGCTTCTGAATTAAACGTAACGTATATGACGATTTCCAACCACTAGAGAGAGATTGGAAAGATAAAAAAAAACTTAATAAATGGATGCTTCACGAATTAAACGACAACCAAAAGAAACGCCGTTATGAAGTGTCATCTTCCTTTCTTTTAAAGGAACGACTCATTTCTCGACCGGGTTGTTACTTGCTATGAAAAGTGGGTTCTTTCCCGGCAACGCTCAGTTCAGTGGTTAGACGCCAGTGAATCTCCATGACACTTCCCGAAGCTTGGTGTCAGATAATATAATTCATCAAAAAGTTTGAGGTAATAAAATTTATGGACAAAAGATATGAGGTAATATAATTTATGAAAAAAAAAACAGTATGAAACAGTATAATTTATAGAAAAAGATATTAAGGAATATAATTAATGCATATAACTTGTGAAAAAAATATGAGGTAATATAATTCATGAAAATAAGTTATAATTTAATATAATTTATTGAAAAGAGTATTAGGTAATATAATATATGAGAAAATTGAATAAGGTAATATAATTTATAAAGAAAAAGATATGAAAAATTATAGTTTATAGAAATACATGTATGAGGCAATATAATTTATGAAAAATGTCTTATGTAATATAATTGATATAAAAAGGTATGAGGTATTATAATATAGGGGAAAAATTTTGATGTAATATAATTTATGAAAAAATGATATGAGGTAATATAATTTTTGAAAAGGCGTATGAGACAATATAATTTATGAAAAAATATAATATAATTTTTCCAAAAATATGATTTAGGAAATTATGTCTGAGGTAATATTATATAGGAAATAAAGATATTAGGTAATATATTTTTTTAAAGTTATAGGATAATATAATTTATGAAAAAAATATAAGATAAAATATTTTTTAAGTTAGAAGGTAGTATAATATATGAAAAAAGATAAAGTTGATATTATTTATCGAAAAAAGGTATTAAGCAATATGAATTATGAAAAGATATGACGTAAAATAATTTATGAAAAAATATGAGGTAATATAATTTATGAAAAGAAATTTAGGTAATATAATTTATGTAAATGAGATATGGTAATATGATTAATGAAGACATATAATGTGATATAATGCATGAAAAATGATACGAAATAATAAAATTTATGAAAAAGAGTATAAAGCAAAAACAGTTTATGAGGTATGAGGTAATATAATTTATGAAAGAAATATAAAGTCATATAATTTATAAAAACATTATAATAAGGTTATATAATTTCTGAGAATATAATTAGTGGAGAAATGTATGAGGCAATATTATTTATGGAATAATACGATGCAGTAATATTATTTTTGGAAAATAGGGTTTAGGTAATATTTCCGTAAAAAATAATAATGTAATATAATTTATACAAAACATGGTACGAATTAATGTAATTTGTTGAAAAAATGTATAAATTAGTATAATTTATAAAAAGTGTATAGGGTAATATAAATTATGGAAAAATAGTATGGATTAATACAATTGAGGGAAATGTATTTGAGAAAAAATGTACGATGTAATGTAATTTGTGGAAAATGTAATTCATGAAAAAAGGGTATGAGGTAATATAATTTGTCGAAAAAATGTACCAGGTAATATAAGTCATAAAAATGGGTAGGAAGTAATAAAAATTATAGAATATGACGTGATATAGTATGTATAATAAGAGTATGAGGTAAGGTTATTTTGAAAGAAAAGTATAATGTAACGTAATTTATGAAAAAAGACTATGAGTTAATATAATTATGAAAAAAGAGTATTAGATTATATAATTTATAAAAAAGGGTATAAGGTAAGATTATTTTTGAAAAAATGGTTATGAGGTAATATAAACAAGATATGAGGTAATATAATGTTTCAAAACGTGTATGCGATAATAAAATTTTGGAAAAAGGGTATGGGATAATATAATTTTTATAAAAAGAGGTATGGGATAATATAATACATGGAAAATGTGTATGAGGAAATATAATTAATGAAAATTGTATCAGGTAATATAATTCATGAAAATTGTATCAGGTAATATAATTTATGAAAAAGGATAAAGTCTAGATTTTAATGGCGTTTCGGAGATTCTAATTGTAAAAAAACATTGTACACCCTTAAAATTTTGCTGATCGAGGAGAGATTATCTTTTGCCAATCTTTAATACAATTACCTTTAGTCAATCAATCTTTTTACAAATTCGAACCAATAACTATAAAATAGAGATGTACAAATAACACTACTGATGAGAACAATAGTCCGATCGCTAAAAGTAATATAGTATATATTTATATATGTATATATATATATATATATATATATATGCATATATCTGTATATAGGTAGATATATGTGTGTAGCAACGAAAAGAAAGGGGACCCTTTTTACTATTAAATAGAGGAAAATTAAACAGAAACCTTCATACTTCCCTAAATTGAAACAACGCTTGCTTTGCAAAGTTCCATATTACCCAGTTAAAAAAAGCTGTTTAAATGTGCGGAACGACTGACAGAAGGAAAGCCATCATAAATATAATTTATTTGCCATTTTTATTTTAAAAGTGATTTAAAATTAATTTTTTTTAATTTAATTTGAAATTTAATTTGAAATATAAAGTTAAAATTAATTTTAATTTTATTTTAGTTTTGTATTTTAATTTTAATAATTTTGTCTAATCTGATATATTAGATTTTAGAAAAAAATATAATATAGGTTTCTTCAGACTATTTAAAAGAAATTTACACTTGAACAATATTGAATCATGCGATTGAATGAGAATATAAGCATGTTTTATATAGTACATAAGAAGAAGAAGAAGAAGAAGAAGAAGAAGAAGAAGAAAGTTAGATATACTATTATATAAAAATAATTATTATCCATTCGAATTAGGTTTAAAAATATCAGATTAAAACCATTTTTATGAAATTGATCAGGGTTTTACAATGTTGTCTCCCTTGGACTAGTTTAGTTATTGAGTTAGGATAAAAACAATTCCGTTTAAGACCAGAAAAAAATTAAAAATTAATGATTTAATAAATCAGATTTTTTCATACGTGACGCGATAAACAGTTTACATATATTAGAATTATAAATAACAGAACATATTAGTATATACAAGTTCTCATTTTTATTCTTTTCTTTTTCCTTTTGCTTAGCTTTTCCTTACTGTTTTTTTTTGGGGGGGGGGCGTCCAAAATATTAAACGGACAATTTTTTTAATTTTATTATTTGAAATGGAAGATTTTTAAAAACTGAAATTTGCATGAGATCTTGTAATGTATGTGTATGCTATTACTTCCGGTTATAAACAGATGAGATGGATTGACTGAAAAGAGCTTGATATGAGGACCTCAAACACTTCCCTGTTATTAGGTTTCAAACTGCCGGACCGATGACATCTCATCTAAATTTTCTGAAAATAAAAATATAAATAATACACTCTTATTTTGGAATTTTTCCTTATAATAGAGCACTCTGCTGGAATTTTCCTAAATAAAACTAAGAACACACACACACACACACACACATATATATATATATATATATATATATATATATATATATATATATATATATATATGCGCATAAAACAGTGTGTAATACATATACAATTGTTTGTTACCAGTGTTTCATATTATTCCATTTTCATCTCTCTCTCCTCTCTCTCTCCTCTCTCTGTCTCTCTCTCTCTCTCTCTCTTGTTCAGGTTAATACAGTTCATGCACCATCTAGAGCCTTATTAGATTTGCTGCGACAAACGTTTTACATTAAAATCGCCAATTAATTTCAAAAATTTCATTTGTAAAAAAAAATAAAAAGCAGAACTACATTTGAGTCATACTTTTTGACAGCTTCTTATCTGTCGATCTGATTTGTAATTATGAAATACCTACTTATCCGAGAATCAATCAATGTGAAAATCGATTAAAAAATATCTCAAACCAGATACACATAAAATATAAAAATAAGCGACATGTCTGTAATAGAAAATACCATTCCCACAACTATGCGTCTTCAGGGTGTAACTACTTAGTTTTTTTTTAATAACAATCACGCTAATGTGTAAAAAAGCTTACAAAACAAACGTGCAACATCATCCAATTTGGGCAAAATTAATTCTTTTGTTTTGATTAGAACAAGGCGAAACAAACAAATAGAAAATAAAAAGTGATAGAACAGTGACAGGCTTGACTAAGTGTTTGAACTTATATATTATAGTTCAATAAATAGATATATAGATAGATATGAGCAAATTGAGATAAACAACTCTGGACATATTAAGATGAATTGATAAATAAAATAAATAATTATTTAATAATAATTTTTTAATCCAAATATTACGTATAATTTAACTCTATTCCTGCTGATTATTTTCCTCCTAATTATAGTTTTGGTTTTTAAAATTAAGATCATTTTCGCCTTTGTTTTGCAACAGTCATCTTTCGTTCTTGTTATGTTCTCACATCAAGTGGCTTCATACCTTGTCTAGGTTGATTTCCATTAAACATATTGTTTTATCACACATGTTTCAATTTGTCAGGTTCATCTGTTCTGCTTAAATTGGAAATATCCCATATTTATATGTATCCACGTAGTGATCGTTTGCCGAATATGTTGTATTTAAAGGAGATTAGACATGCGCAAATTGGAATGAACAACTGTAGACATACAAAGATAAATTGCTAAATAAAATACATATTTAATAATAAATATTATTGTTATTATTATTATTATAATTATCCATATGGGTATACGTTCCGTCACAATCATCAGTTTAACCATTCGCAAAATTCGAACCCCGGATACGAATCGCCCTCTAATTTCACCTTCATATATTTGTTTATGCAACTTGACCCGACTAAATTTTGTCGTTTACTTTGCTGATTAAAAGATTTCATTTTAAATAAGTCTAGTTTTATTTTAACTTTGTGGGTGCAGACATCGTTAAGAAAAAAAGGAAATGAGAAACGCGGCGGATGGGAGCATGCTATCATCTATTATCAGGAACAGACAAACCGTTGGCTTTGAGTCGTTTCCTACCATGTGTCCATTAATTTGCTAATATTCGGAATGTTATTGCAAATCGGCCCAATGTTATATCGCAAGCAGCATGAGATAATATTTGATGTGTTCCTTCATTTCATTTGTTTAAACGAGCCATTGTAGCCTCTCAATATGTTACTCATCTCAGAAGTGATTCAGGATGTCTCTTGATGTGTTATTAACCGTTCGTTTCTAAATTCGGCGGGTTCTAGTAGTTACTACTTTTTATTAATCTGATATTCGAACCAGATCAGTCGAGCAGGATGCTAGTAAATATGTTATGCTCTTTTCATATGGAGAAAATGGTTGGAAGATGATAAGGATTGTACAATCTTACGAGGGGCGTGCAATAAGTAATGCACCTGACCCACTTCCAGTTGTCTGATCTAGCTGAAATTTTGCATATGCAATAAGTTATATCTCTATAGGTTATGTGGGAAATTACAGCTCAGAACTCATTGTGGTTACTGTTTTACAGGTGTTTGAACTGAGCCTGTTGAATGTCGAGCAGTGATCCAGTTTTTTTATTTGAAAGGACGCACACCACAGGAGACTTTTGATGAAATGAAACAAACTTATGGTGATAGTGCCCCATCATATGACCTTGTAGAACGCTGGTATCGTGAATTCAAACATGACCGGAAGTCTGTGGAAACAGCTCCCAGACTTGGTCGCCCCCCCTTTGCCATTTATGAGGCATCTGTCCGTCAAGTTGAGGCTGCCATTTTGGAAGATCGGCGCATTACTATTCGCCAAATAGCCCAAGATGTCAAGATTAGTACAGGGTCTGTGGAAACTATCATTCATGGCCATTTGCATATGCATAAGGTGTCTGCCAGACGGATTCCCAGGTTGCTCGCACCATTCCAGAAGCGAGAACGCGTCGAGTGCTCGAGGATAAATTTGGAGATGTGCCAAGAAGATGAGTCAAAGTTTTTCAAAAGACTGATTACACAGGATGAAACCTGGGTCCATCACTATGATCCAGAGACCAAAACCCAGTCAATGCAGTGGAAGCACTTGGACTCACCACCTCCAAAGAAGGCAAGGGTGTATCCCTCAGCTGGCAAGGTCATGCTCACAGTCTTCTGGGACCAGGACGGAGTAGTGATAGATTTCCTGGAAAAGGGTACCACAATTACAGGAGCCTATTATGCTTCACTTTTGAGGAAATTAAGGGAAGCTATCAAAATCAAGATGCGGGGCAAGATCAGCAAAAGTACCTTCCTCCTGCAGAACAACGCTCCGGTCTACAACTCGCATGTCGCCAGATCAGAAGCAAGGGCGTGTGGTTATGAAATCCTACCCCATCCTCCCTACTCTCCTGACCTTGCACCCTCTGCCTTTCAGCTCTTCCCAGCCTTGAAGTTGTTTTGAAAGGAAAGCGTTTCTCAGATGATGCAGCCTTGATTTCTGAAGTCACGTCGTGGTTGGAGGACCAACCGGGGGGGGGTCTACAAAAATGGTCTCCAGAGCTGCATCAAACGATGGGAGAAATGCATAACTCTGAGTGGTTCCTATGTAGAGAAAGACTAATAGCTGTGGCAAGTTTCGTTGCTCTACTGCTATGGGAAGTGGGTCAGAGGCATTACTTATTGCACGCCCCTCGTATAATCTTGTAACTAGAGCTAAGACAACAGCATATTCTTTTCGTTGTTTTGACTCTAGAGTGTGTATCCGTTGATATATTATATGCTTTTATATAGAGTGTCGTGGTTCTCGGTTGACTAACTGTGTCGGATATATACTCGAGAGTCAAAATAATGAAAAGGATATGCTGTTGTCATAGCCTACTTATAACATTTAGAATCCGCGTGTTCGGCGATGTTCAATCAATGATTTCTGTTGTGGTTTTTATTTGGCAGAAGATCAAGTCATAGAGTACAGGCATTTTGGTAAAGATGTTTCAAATGTGAATATCTAGAATTAATATTCAAATTTCGGTTTTGATTTCTTTTTCCAATATCATACAAAGATTTTATTTCACGAATAAAGTGACAAAAGTCCATCATATGAGAAAAAAAAAAGGAAATTTTTCTTCGGTGAGCGAAACAGCATCTAACACAATAAGGGTTTTGAAAGTGTGCTAAGAAGTATATATATATATATATAATATATAGCTGAACGTGTGTGTATGTGTGTGTGTGGTTACCAATAGTTTTATTATACCATATTTCTTCAAACTGAAACATAATTATCAAAGTATACTTGCGCAGATAGATATGAAAAGTCTTTATTAAAGTTTGTGCCTATTTCCATTCTATGGAGGCCAGGCGCGAACGCAGACCCCACAATTTTATGATACCATCCCTATTTAAGTTAAAACATACTTATAAAAGTATTCTTATGTACATCTATATCAAAAACACTTGTAAAAGTTTCTTTTAATCTTTAAATTTTTTATTTCCATACTTTGGTGACCAGGCGCGAACGCAGACCCCACACTTTTAATGAACAACCGTTCTTCCAGATCAAACATACCCATTTCTGTGTCTCGATACATATTCTATCATCATATGTGATCAGGTTTTTAAAATAGTCAACCATATAGGAGCCTATTCGTGACCATACACACACATATATATACAAATATATATATATATATATATATATATATATATATATATATATATATATATATATATATATATATATATATATACAACGAGTACATTGCAATCTGAGGTAGTTACTCCGAAGAGGATTAGAGTTTCATATGCATACTATCAATAAAAGTGTCAACACAAAAAAGTCTAGAAACTTATTTAAGACGCCTTCAATAAGTTTCAAGACTTTTTCGTATTGACACTTTTATTGATGGTATACACATGAAACTCTAGTCCTCTTCGGAGTAATTACTTCAGTTTGCAATGCACTCGTTGTATGCTTCCAATAACTTCTGGAAGGCGCCATGAAAGTCATCTGGTGTGAGCGTGTCAATGATCCTCGTCACAGCTTCTTTTATCTCTTCAATTGTCTCATGACGACAGCCGCTAAGGTTTTCCTTGAGGTTAGGGAATAACCAAAAGTTACAGGGAGCCTAATCTGGACTCTAGGGAGGATAAGAAACTGTTTTGGTGCCCATTTTGGTCAAATAGTCTGTGACAAGGATGGAGTTGTGGATTGGTGCATTGTTCTCGTGGAAATGTCACTGACCCGATTTGCTAAAACCCGTGCAAAAAAGGGATTATCATAAGTTTCTGGGTGGATTTGCCATATCTTCTTAAGTCTAGGAGAGTAAGCATACTTCCACTGGAAACTCTGTTTCTTGATCTCTGGTCAGTTTTCATTGCAAACCACCAGTTTTTCCAAGTTTAAAACAGAATTTCGTTCTTCTAAAGTGTCTTTACGTTAAGATTACATTTTTGAAATTCCCCAGTTGTGACAATCATGTTTTAGTAGGGCGTATTCTAGTTTCTGCTGTAGCTGTTCATTTGAACCTGAAATTATAAAAATTGGTCAGTCATCTCATAAGATGTAGAGCAATAAATACTGAATTTTCAAGAATCTACGACAATTTTAAATGTCTATACAAAATGGTCTGGAAACTTGTTGAAGGCACCGGGTATATATATTCATAAAGCTGAGTTTTTCTCGCTCTGATATTGATATAAAAAGTCTATATTTTTTTTCACATATTAAAGCGATTTCTTAATATACTCAGTCACGGATAAATATTAATTTGCATATTCCTTTAAAAAACAAGCGTTCATTAATTATTCGTTTTTATGGTTTCTTATTTGATGATTGGTTACATAATGCATAATTGCGTAGAATTTCGGATTAAAACGTTCTAGCACATAGGCATGTTTATATATATATATATATATATATATATATATATATATATATATATATTGTATAATATTTATTTTATATATATACATACTATATTTATTAGATTTTATATATATATGTGTGTGTGTGTGTGTGTGTGTGTGTGTGTGTGTGTGTGTGTGTGTGTGTGTGTGTGTGTGTGTGTGTGTGTGTGTGTGTGTGTTATAGAGGCCTGGCAAGGCTACAGGGGAGACGACCAAGCAAAAAAAAGTCCTAAGCAAAATTCATCCCAAAGCAGCAAAACGGACGCTAGCCTGCCAGGACATTATATATACAAATGTAGGCAAATTTGAGCATTGATTTGAAAGTAAAGGTCTTTTTTACTAATTGTCATAAAATTTTAACCATATTATAATCTTCAAAAAGCTTGCAAATTTCCATAAAGTTTAGATATGAGAATTTCAATATTCGATTATGCTATGAGTAAGATAGATAGATAAATAGAAAGATATACTACTTTTATTTATGAGTTCCAAATCTCAGAGACTATTGATCAGAATTTAACAAATGAAGGCTCGTTGGAAATTGTGTAGTGAGCAATGTGGTATTTGCCTTTAAGGTTGCACATTAAGAGGGTCATCCATCATCCAGAGTCTATGTTTGCACTTTTTTTACAGACATAAAGTGTTTCAATCATAGTTATTTGTTTTCCCAGTTTTTCATATGAATTACAAAATAGCTGATATTTCCCCCAAAATCTCTGGGCTTGATGGAGGGGGGATTAAAACTTACATATGAGAAATATTTTGAATCAAGTCTCCCTTTGTTATTATTTCAGATCATTTGAAACCATAGCAGCAAGTTTTAGTCTTCTCTCCATCAACGCCAGAGGTTTGGGGAAAATATATTTATATATACGTATAAAGTGAACTTTATCTCTCTCTCTCTCTCTCTCTCTCTCTCTCTCTCTCTCTCTCTCTCTCTCTCTCTATCTATCTATCTCTCTGTGCAAAATGAATCAAACTCCTCTCTGAATATTTGATCATCAGACTCGAAACTTGATATATAGTGTATTTAGATTCGAGAACTTTTTTATTTGTTTTTAGCCTGTAAAAATAGTTGAATGATTTTATTTTTTATTATGTTAGGTTGGTTTCTTTCAGTTGACAAAGCACCTTTTTCGATTAAAACAATGCTTACTTACGTTTAATTCGAACTGAAGTATGATAATTGAAACTATTTAAATTGTCAATATTTGGACCGTTCGTTACCGTTAAAACTATTGCCGTAGTAATGTGCACGCTGCATATTCCTTTTTGTCAACCAATCAGATGTTTCGATTTGCTTACGCGCAAACAAATGGCAACATAATAGATATTGATAGTGTTCATAATGTTGCGGCGTTGTTTTTTGGGGAGGATCAGGGAAAGGATAACAAATTAAAATATTACACACGACACAAGTAGATCAGACTAAATAGATTTTAATCAACGTTGTTTACGTGTTCTATGCGAACATATGTGTGGCACTCTTCTTTCCCGTTCACAGGTTATTGTATAGAATTGGCTGAACATCTGAAAAGGATAATCCAAATGGATTACGTGTTTCGTTTAGTACGAGACAAGAATTATGGACAAAAATTACCGAATAATACGTGGAACGGAATGATTGGTGAGCTCACACGGAGGGTAAGTATAACGCTTGTCATTCTTTCAAAAATTTATTTAAAAATGAAATATGTTTAGCACAATGTTTTATGGAATTCTATCCTGTGGGTATAAATTTAACTGGTAATGTATATATATATATAATATAATATACCATTGTATATATATATATATATATATATATATATATATATATATATATATATAATGTTATATTATATTATATATATATATTACCAGATATATTACAAAAAAAATTACATAATAATGTTATATTATATTATATATATATTACCAGATATATTACAACAAAAATTACATAATAATGTTATTTTATATTATATATATATATATATATATATATATATATATATATTACCAGATATATTACAATAAAAAGTACAATAAGTTTACCAAGGTAATCAAAATAGTAAACTTAAAATATATTATAAATATTAAAGAGCTAATATTTACAAGTAAAGTAATCTCAACCAGATGTAAAAGCTCAATAAAACCGAAAAGGAAATAGAGCTTATAATATATCCACTTATCTTGTGTTTCCTTTAAAAATTAAATATGTTTTTAACTCTTTTTCAAGATGCCTTTTAACATGTTTTATTAATCATTTGTTCATATATATATATATATATATATATATATATATATATATATATATATATATATATATATATATATATATATATATATATATATATATATTAGAAAAAAAATGAGGATTTTAATAAAATTAAAGAGATACTATATTAAAAGAGTTGCTCTTTCCGACGATCTGGTAATTATTTATTTCATCTCCCCAAAGGAATCTTAAATATAAAAAATAAAACATGTTCATTTGAATGTGAAGATCTAATTGGTTGGATAAAATATATATTTGCCTACAACTGGTGGTATGGTGTATTTCATTTCTTTTTATAATAATCTGACCCCATTCACTGAGTTTGCGTCAAATTATTTGAATGAGGAAAAGCTGAGTTTGCAAAGCCATTTTTAATATAAAGACGATTGTATAAAATAAATGTGAGAAGTCAATCAACGTAACTAAGTGCACGTGTAAGTAATAAATAGAAGACATAGTGAATTTTAAATTGCGATTAATAATAGCAAATCAAATGGATTTTTAACATAAAGCGATAACTCAGCTTTAGTAATTATAAGTAATAGTATTATAATCTAATATATAAATCTCACTATGTCTGTGTGTATCTGTCTCCTTTTTAAAATTGTATCTCCTCCTAGACGGATGATCGTTGGACGGCGTGCAATAGCTAAAAAGATTGCATTTTTGGTGCAGAATTTTATTAGGGGCATTTAATCGATAAAAAATAATTGCTAAGGGCTTCAAAAGGGGTTTAAACTTGAAAGCAATAACACCTTAACGAGCGTCGATCACCATCAATTGAGTTTTTTTAATTCCGATATTCTTGATAATCTATTATATAAATCTCACTATGTCTGTGTGTGTGTCTGTCTCCGTTTTTAAATTGTATCTCCTCCTAGATGGATGGTCGTTTTACGGCGTGCAGTAGCTCAAAAGATTGCATATAGGGTGAGGAATTTTATTAGGATGGTTAATAGATTAAAACAATTGCTAAGGGATTCAAAAAAGGGGTTCAAACTTGAAAGAAATGACAACTTAACGAGCATAGCGACAATGGCGTCGTTTGCACATGCGCACGATCTGTAACAGAGATTTATTTATTTATTAAATTTACCAGATGGTTAATGCAGTTGTTTCTTTAGTGCAACGTGTAGCGTCATCGATTACTAACACCAATATTGCCGGTTCGATCTATACCATTTCTTCCTTTTTTTGTTACATTCCGATATTCTTAACTTTTAAATGTTACGTAATAAATATAAAAGAACACTTTCATATAAAAAAAAAACTAAAAGAAATGTTTTGCTGTACATAACGAAAATGTCATATTCCAAATATATAGGATATATTATATATCGGCTTATTTGCTACATTCCAATAATCACGTAAATAGATCCAGTAATGGAACTTTGTATTGAATTCATTCCTAAACTAATTAACCGATCATTATGAATTTTATTTATGTGTATATGATTATATATTTCTGTGCATTGGATTCACTCCAAAACTAATCAACCGATCATTATGAATTTTAATTATGTTTGTATGTTTATATATTTCTACGTATTAGATTCACTCCTAAACTAATTAACCGATCATTTTAAATTTTAAGGATGTGTATATGTTTATATATATTTATGTATTGGATTCACTCCTAAAACAATTAACCGATTGTTATTAATTTTAATCATTAATCATTAAATCATTTCTCTCGAATGGCTTCCGGGCCTTGACTATCTTGTAAAAAAAACATTTAATTATGTGTATATGATTATATATTGGATATATATGATTACGTCTTGGATACACTCCAAAACTAATTAACTGATCATTATGAAATATATGTAATGTATATGTTTGTATATGTCTATAGATGTCATATTCCAAAAATCACATACAATGTTCACTTACTTTGTTAATGTATTAATGTGTACAAGAAATTCTATACAAGTAATAAGGAATTTGACAGTATGGTATTCATATGAACAACTTATGTAAAATCATCGAGTAGTTTCATCTTTATATTAGAAATAAGATACTAGCAAAGTATCCTTCCCAAGAAATAAGGTACTTGTGCAGTCAGTACTCACATGAAAAAACAAAGAATATCTTACATGTAACGCACATAAGTTATTAAAACTGTAAATTCCGTTAAATATTCGAGTAGTATAACTTACATCTAAAAAATAATGTGCTTCTTCACTATAGCACCCAGAAGAAAAAAAATTATTACCCTCTGGTGTGCAAAACATTTAGCGCAACGGAAATTTTCATAAAAGTATTGAGTTCTTTCAATTTTTAATTAGAAAAAGATACTTGTGCAGTATCCTACCCAAGAAATAAGGTACTTGTTGTACAGTATAGTACCTATGTGAAAAACAAACGAAATTTTACTTGCGACGTACATAAAAGTCATCAAAATCGAAAATCATCTAATTCGAGTAGTATTACATTTATATAAGAAATAAGGTGCTTCTTTACTATAACACTCTGATGTAAAAACAAACAAACTCCCACCTGTGACACACGGAAAAGTTAGAAAAATAGAAAATTATGTAAAATTATCGAGTAGTTTTATCTATATTTTAAAAATGACGTACTTGTACATTATCCTACCCAAGAAATAAGGTACTTGTGCAGTATAGTACTCATATGAAAACAAAGAAAATGCTACCTGTGACGTACATAAAAGTTATTAAAACCAAAAATCATGTAATATATTCAGATAGTATGACTTTTAAATGAGAAATAAGGTTCTTCTTCACTATAACATTCTGATGTAAAAACAAGAACTCTTACCTGTGCCATACAGAAAAGTTTGCACAGCAGAAAATTATGTAAATTATTTTAACTATGTATTGTAAATTACCCCCACCGCAAGGAAATTTTTTCCATATATGTGCTGTAAATTTCCTGTTCTAAAGAACGTACAATTATCTCATACATATAATACCCGTCATAGGATCAGTAAAATATTCTTTTGGTCACGATGGCAAATGATACATAGACATCAAAAATTCCTCTATCCTAAGAATAGGTATGTTAAATGTTTTTCTTATACGGTCCCGATCAACGCCGGGTGGCCTTGTTAGTCTAATATATAAATCTCACTATGTCCGTGTGTATGTGTGTGTCTGTCTCCGTTTTCTTAATTGTATCTTCTCCTCGACGGATGATCGATGGACGGCGTGCAATAGCTCAAAAGATTGTATTTTCGATGCAGCATTTTATTAGAGGTCTTTAATTGATTTAAATGATTGCTAAGGGGTTCAAAAAAGGGTTTAAACTTGAAAGAAATGACACGTTGACGAGCATAGTACAATGGCGTAATTCTGCGCATGCGTACATCGTGTAAAAGAGAAATGTATTTATTAAGATATTTCACAACCTTCTTCAGTCTGTTGTCCCTTTGGTGCAACAGATAGCGTGGCCGATTAATAACGCAAGTGTTGCGGTTTCGATCTTCATCATTTGCCTTTTTTTTACACATTCCAATATTCTTGATTTTTAATGTTATGTAATAAATACACATGAACATTTTTATTTTAAAAAATACAGAAGAATGGTTGGGATTTACGTAACGAAAATGTCATATTAAAAATATATATGATATATCGGTTTATTTGTTACATTCCAAAAATGACGTAAATAAATACAGTAATGGCTTTTGTATCGGATTTAATCCTAAACTAATTAACCGATCATTATGAATATTAATTATGTGTATACGTTTATATAGTTTTATGTCTTGGATTCATTCCTGAACTAATTGACGGATCATTATGAATTTTAAATATGTTTATATGATTATATATTTCTATGTGTTGGGTCCATTCTGAAAAAAATAAGCAGATCATTATGAATTTTATTTGTGTGTATATGTTTATATATTTTAATGTATTGGATTCACTCCTAAACTAATTAATCGATCATTATGAATTATAATTATGTGTATATGCTTATATATTTCTATGTATTGGATTCATTCCTAAACTAATTAATCGATCATTAGGAATTATAATTATGTGTATATGCTTATATATTTCTGTGTATTGGATTCATTCCTAAACTAATTAATCGATCATTATGAATTATAATTATGTGTATATTATTATATATTCTATGCATTGGATTCCTTCCTAAACTAATTGACCGATCATTATGAATGATTAGTATGCGTATATGATTATATATTTGTATATATTGGGTTCACTTCTATACTAATTAACTGATTAATTATATATTTGTATAGATATCATATTCCAAAAATCACATGCAATGATCACTTACTTTTTAATGTGTTTATGGGTACAAGTAATTTTATCAAATTAATAAGCTACTTGTGTAGTATAGTACTCATATGAAAAATAACAAAGAAAATATGACTTGTGATATGCATAAAAGTTAATAAAACTGAAAATCACGTTTAATAGTCGAGTAGCATGACTTACATATGAGAAATAAGGCGCTTCTTCACTATAGCGCCCAGATAGAAAAAAAAACAAATTCTTACTCCTGGTGTACAGAAAATTTAGCACAACAAAAAATTACATAATCGTATAGTTCTTTTATTTTTAAATTAGAAAAAAGGTACTTGTACAGTATCCTACCCGAGAAATTAGGTACTTGTACAGTATAGTAACCATATGAAAAACAAAGGAAACCTAAAATTATGTAATATATTCAAGTAGTATGGCATTTATATAAGAAATAAGGTGCTTCTTTAATTAGCGAATCTCTTGACAAAGGCTTCCTTTCGAGGGCAATTGCGCTTGACATATCAAAGGCCTTTGATGAGGTATGGCATAAAGGCCTACTTCACAAGATTTCCAGCTACGGTATAACTGGAAATGTTTTCTCAATCATTAAATCATTTCTCTCTGATTCAGTGAGGGAAGATGTGGCTGGTTACATTTAATGCATCTAAAGCCAAACTCCTATCTTTACATCACCAACGTTCTGATCCCCCATCTGGCATCAATTGAAATGGATGGCGCTCGTCTAGGAGAAGCCCCATGTTTTGACAAGCTTCTGGGCTTGACCTTTACTCCTGATATGAAATGGAACACGTACATCAAGTCTGTTGCCAAGGTCGCTGGAAAAATGGTGGGATCCTTCTACCGCTCCAGAAGATATCTCACTACTGATGCAATTCTCTATCTGTATAAAAGCCAAGTGCGTCCAACGATGGAATACTCCTGCCATCTCTAGGCAGGAGCTGTTAAAAACAGCCTATCTTGCCTTGACAGAGTACAAAATAGACTTCGTCGCTTAGTGGGGGATGCCCTTTTATATTCCCTTTAACGTCTCTCCCACAGAAGAGACGTTGCGAACCTATCTTTGTTTTATCGTTATTTCCATGGCAGGTGCTCGTCTGGGCTCTAATCTCTGCCCCCCCCCTCGCCAATCTTTTACGAAAACCACCCGTCTAGCTGAAACCACTGTCAAAAATTTTCCCCACTCTTTATCTGTGCCTAAATCAAAACGTAAATTCCATGCACGAAGCTTCTTTCTTAGAACTGCACGTCTGTGGAACTCTGTTCCGTCTGCCTGCTTCCCACCTCACTACAACCTGGATGTCTTCAAGTCCAGCGTAAACAAATTCCTGATGAACCGCCCCCTTAAGTAGACACTTTATTAAATCTCAACACTAACGTACTGTACATGCAATAACCCTTATCCCTGAGTGGCTTCCGGGCCTTGATAAGTGGTGACAACCTTGCAAAGAAAAAATATAGCATTCTAATATAAAACAAACTCTGACCTATGACATACGAAAAAGTTCGCACAACAGATAACTATGTAAAAGCATCGAGTAGTTTCATCTATATATTAGAAATAAGGTACTTTTACATTATCCTACCCAAGAAATAAGGTACTTGTGCAGTATATTACTCACATGGAAAAACAAAGAAAATCCTAACTTGAGACGTGCATAAAAATTATTAAAACCGAAAATCACATTACATATTCAAGTAGTATAACTGAGAAATAAGGGGCTTCTTCAGTATAGAACCCACATGAAAAAAAAATTCTAACTCTATACGCACAAAAAATCTAGCAATTATTAAAAGTTATCGATACTTTCAATTTTTAATTAGAAAAAGTTATCGATACTTTCAATTTTTAATTAGAAAAAGTTATTGCACAGTATTCTACTCAGGAAATAAGATACTTGTACAGTATAGTACCCATATGAAAAACAAAGAAAATTTACCTGTGGCGTACATAAGTTATCAAAATCGAAAATCATATTCGAGTATTATGGCATTTATATAAGAAATAAGGTTCTTCTTCACTATAGAACTCTGATGTAAAAACTAAAACGCTTACCTGTGACATACAGAAAAGTTTGCACAACAGAAAATTATGTAAATTATTTTAAATATGTATTGTACATTACCCGCCCTAAGTAAGAAAATTCTTTCCATAGACGTGTTCTAAATTTCCTGTCCTAGGGAAGGTACAATTATTTCATACATATGTTATGTAATACCCGTCCTAGGTTAGGTAAAATATTCTTTTGCTTAAGATGGCAAATTATACATAAACATGAAAATACCTCTATCCTAAGAATAGCAGGTATATTCTAAAATTTTCTCATTATCTTATAGCATCCCGAGCAACGCCGGGTGGCCTTGCTAGTCTAATATATAAATCTCACTATGTCTGTGCGTGTGTGTGTATCTCTCTCCGTTTTTTAAATTGTATCTCCTCCTAGACGGATGGTCGCATTACGACATACAGTAGCTCAAAAGATTGCATATAGCGTGCAGTATAGATTAGAGGTATTTAATTGACTAACACAATTGTTAAGGGATTCAAAAAAGGGGTTCAAACTTGAAAGAAATGACAACTTGACGAGTATAGCGCTCATGGCGTCATTCTGCGCATACGCACAATCTGTAATAGAGATTTATTTATTTAGTAAATGTACAAGTACATGAAAGCAGTTATCTGTTTGGGGCATTGATTACTAACACCAGTGTTTCTAGTTCGACCATTTTTTTTGTTGTTACATGATATTCTTGACTTTTAAATGTTACTTAATAATTTTACAACAACACTTTTGTATAAAACAAGGCCAATAGCCATTAGTCGCGTGCTCTCGTGTAATGCATGAATGCGTAAATGTAGGATTGACATGAAATTCTTAAAGATAAACTAAAATGGCCGAAAAAATGGGCTGAAATGACTTAAATAAATAAATGACTTAGAATGACTTTAATGAACTTAAGGATGAATTCAATGACTTTAAGAATGACTTGAATGCTTAAAAAATAACTGGAATCCTTCAAAAACAACTTGAATGGTCTGGAGAAGGTCTTGAATGACTTTGAGACTGACTGGTTGTAAAGTGAGTGATCATTTTACATTAAATTAATACAGAAAAGTGATCCCCCACTTTATATCACAAAGTTACAAACATAAGTACATCATGTAGTAAGAAAAGATACTACACTTTGATCTTGGCCAAAAGGCCAAGAAAAACTGCATTTATTTGCTCCCCCACCGAGCAAATTCTGCACAATGCCGATTTTTATGTGAGGAGTGAAGGGGAAATGTGGACCAACTTCCCGGGGAGTAGGGGAGCTGGATAGTGACAATTGGTATGAAGGGTTGCCCCTACATTGACCAAGGTCTTATATGTGGGGTTGGTATTTATTTGCTCCCCCACCGAGCAAATTAGGCACAAGGCCGATTTTTAATGTGAGGAGTGAAGGGGAAATGGGGACCAGCTCCCCGGGGAGTAGGGGAGCTGGATAGGGACAATTGGTATGAAGGGTTGCCCCTACATTGACCAAGGTCTTTTATGTGGAATTGTCCCACATATGGTCTTTGCTTGCAGTATCTGCCGGCACAGATACTACACTTTGAGATATTAAATCCTTTATGCATGTCAAAAATACATTGAAAATCATCAATGAACAAAAAACTTAGGCACATGGCCAACTCAAAATGGGGGATTGTGGGGATCGTTGGTCATCCTTGTCACTCCAGAACTAAACAAAATCAAAAGTTTCTCCAAGCTAGTATCTTCTTTCACCATAATACCGCATTCACTCTTTCATACTGGGGGCCGTCCTACATAACTCCCAATTTTTAAAACATTTTTTATTGACGTGTAAAAACAAAACAGATAACAATAAAGATGGTACAATAATTAATTTGTGTCGAGAGCAGGGGCGGGGGAAGAAAAAAAATGTTATTAGTAGGACCCTCCCAATCCCGTCTAGTTGATAGACTGCCCGGTCCACTAGGTTTGTAAAAGGAACCTCGCTTCTGCGGGTCAATCTCTAAGTAGGGATACATGGAGAAAAGAAAATTTTGTGGGTAAGGAATGGGGGTTAGTTTGTATTTCTTTCTCTCCAAGATGGGTGAAATTTAGAGGAGGGGGTGAAAACAAAAATTGCAAGAAGGAGGGTGTGGGGATCTTGGAGGCTTCCTAATTGGGGAGGGAACACCCACTCAGCTAGCTAAGAGGCTACTTATTTAATTTTACATTACGGAACTGCGCATTCCACACCTAGGCAGGGAACACGTATTCAAATTTGGCTCCTCTTCGTACACACAGACCTGCTACATGTATCCATCTTCTGTAAAATGCCGTGTGATGCAACCTTCTTCTATTACATCTGGTCTTCACCCGTAGTTGGTGTTTAAAGAAAGCGATCAGATGCTGATCAGAAAAAGACAACACCCCCCACCCCCCGGCAACCTTGCAGACGCGACGTCCAAATCACTATTCTTGCCACGGCCAGGATCGTAACGTAGATCATTTGTCTTTCCCGGTCCCACGGCGGCCTCACGTTGTCCACGACATTAGATACGGTGATTGGGCGAGGATGCTCAGGCTCGAGTCGAGCCGTCACCTCGCTGACATACGACCAGTACCGGCAGTTCACGGCAATCGAAGAAAGCGTGATCAGTCGTTTCTATGGGCATTATCCCATAACGGGGACAATCAAGCGACTCCAAAAACCCGGAACTGCATTTTATGTTCTTGAGTGGAAGTGCATTTTGGGCTAATCGCCATGTCAGAGAGAACTCCGAATTGTTCAGATGACTCGAACCTGGCGCCCAGCTCCACGCTGAGCGGATCTCACTCTGCTGCCAACCCAAACGCGTGCAGAGTGGGTCGTCGGCAGCCCCCTTCACTAGATCCCTGTGGAGTTCCCTACGGGTAGCAGTCACAAGGTCGCTGGACCTTGGTAGTCGTTTTAACGCGGCTCGGCACTCTTTAATGTAGGCAGATCTCCCCGCGGCCTGCGACAGCTCTCGATAGAAGGTCGGGGAAGATGGCAGTAACCATGGGGTGCCATGGTTGGTCATCTTGCATACAGTGGCTCAGGAATGCCAGCCTCTCAGTGTCTCGATGGCACTTCAAGTCCGGTATTCCCAAGCCTCTCTCACACGGACATTGAATACAGACCTGTCTGCTCACCCAGTGTCTTCCTCTGTCCCAAAGAAGCCAGGACAAGAGTTTGACAAGAGCTGTTACGTGTTGTGCAGGCAGAGGAAGTATGGCCAGTCGGTAAAGAATGAGAGGAAAGACATAAGTGGCGCACGCCTCAGCTCTACCCTTTAAGGAAAGTTTCCTAGGAAGCCACGAATTGACTGCAGCCTTCACCTTTGACCGTACCTCCAACCAATTTTTGTCAAGCTGGAGACCCGGTCCAAACCACACGCTGAGGATCCGAACCGGGCCATCCGTGCAGCTGAAGAGCGCCCAGAGGTTTGCGATGCCGCTCCAGGCGCCCACCCGCAGTTCTACCGACTTGCTGTGGTTTATCTTGGTCCCTGTAATTCTTTCGTACTGAGCGAGCGCCTCCGACATTGAAAGAGTTGACCTTTGCAGACTCTTCCAAACTCCTCTGCCAATTTTGGGTCTTAACATTTGAAATTTTAGATGTACGTTACTTGGACATGGGTCAAACATTTTAATTCAATTTGAGCTCCAAACAATAAATTTTAAGGGGTCAAAGTTTAAAAAAGTTTGACGTCTGCGGTCTCTACCAACTTTTCTCTCTGGTAGTCAAGAAAGCCTATTAGAAAGACATTACATATTCGCACTTTTTAATATATATATATGTACATAAAGTTATGAACAGTACATAGGGCCCGAGCAAAGCCGGGCAGAACTGCTAGTTTATAAATAAAATAAATAAATATATCATAAAACTAAGTCTTCAAGATCACTTGCGGTCTGTTTCGATGTTAGCGCTGAAAGTTGACAAAGAGAGAAAATTGGTCGATTTTAATCATTAATATCGTTAAATATCATTAAAAGACACGTGAATAGCGAAAATGTATATTACTAAATATGAGTGTGAGATTTTATGACTGGTTGGATGAGAATGTTCATGTGTGATGGTGAGCTCCTCATTCCAAATATTTCATAAAAAAACATATCAAAAACACAAAGCGATAAGTGCCTTAATCGATGAAACAGATTTTTGTTTGTAATGTGTAGTAAAGTACTTCTTTAAAACCTAACCATATAATACGTACACAGTGACATGTATAGTTTATATAACTGAATATGATTTATAGACATTATAATTCAATTTTAAATAAGACTTAAGGAAAAAAATTGCGGAAAATTTAGGCTAAAGGATTTTTTGCTTTTTGGAACCATGTTTAGAGCAGCCCGGTGTATGGAGGTGAGCAGCAAGATGCTTGTTCACATTACATCTAACTTTCTTCATGTTGTCATTGTAAGAGAAGCAGGTAACAGAAAGGGAATTCCAAAGTATAGCAGTTATAACGAAGTAACCATGAGAGTAAAAGACATCTAGAGACCCTATGCTATAATGGAACTTTTACCAAATTGAAAAAGTCTGGTTATTTTTAACTCGTTTAAAAAGCTGGTTAAGAAGCAATACCTTTATGGTTATGTATTAACGTTAGCTAGAAGTAATGCATACTTTAGAAGAAAAAAAAATACAAAAAAGCCGCGTGTTTTTAGTTCAGATAATTTGCAAATATAATTTGGGAAATGTTCAATTTCATGGGAGACTTTTTTTTTCTCCAACCAGAAATTGCCCCCATACTTACAAAACTGTTTAAGCGTTGCCTTTAGGAGAAGTGCTTTCCAACACCCTGGAAAACCTCATCAGTATGCCCTGTATTTAAGAATTCAGGTGATAAGTCCTCTCCCTCTCAGTACAGACCAATAAGTCTCCTGTGTGTCATGAGTAAGTTGTTGGAATCCATATTAAATAAAGAAGTAGTCAACCACCTCAACAGAAACAACTTCTTCGTGACACACAATATGGTTTCCGCTCTGCAAGATATACGGTAGATGTGCTAACAGTTATATCACATAGGATTAGTGAATCTCTTGACAAAAGTTTCCTTTCCAGGGCAATTGCTCTTGACATATCGAAGGCCTTCGATAAGGTATGGCATAAGGACCTACTTCACAAGATTTCCAGCTACGGTATTACTGGAAATGTTTTCTCAATCAATAAATCATTTCTCTCTCATAAGAGTAGTGGTTGATGGGCAGAAATCAGAGGCCCACAGTATTAATGTTGGAGTCCCTCAGGGGTCAATCCTAGACCCAACTCTCTTCCAGATCTACATCAATGATCTCCCAAAACACATACTTAAATCATTCGTTGATATCTATGCTGATGACACGACCATCTATGGCAACACATCAAAGGCCGTAAAGTACAAAGTTCTCTCTAATTCTCTCTCCTCTGGTCTTGAGCGCGTGGTACAATGGGGGAAGAAGTGGCTGGTCACTTTTAATGCATCTAAAACCAAGCTTCTATCTTTACATCATAAACGCTCTGATCCCATCTGGCATCAATTGAAATGAATGGCTCTCGTCTTGAGGAGGCTCCATGTTTTGACAAGCTTCTGGGTTTGACCTTTACTCCTGATCTGAAATGGAACACGTGCATCAAGTCTGTTGCCAGGGACGCTGGGAAAATGGTGGGATCCTTCTATCGCTCCAGACGATATCTCACTACTAATGCAATTCTCTATCTGTATAAAAGCCAAGTACGTCCAACGATGGAGTACTGCTGCCACTTCTGGGTAGGAGCTGCTAAAAACAGTCTATCATGCCTTGACAGAGTACAAAATAGACTTCGTCGCTTAGTAAGGGATGCCCTTTTCTCTTCCCTGCAACCTCTCTTCCACAGAAGAGACTTTGCGAGCCTGTCTTTGTTTTATCGTTATTTCCATGGCAGGTACTCGTCTGAGCTCCAATCCCTCATCATCCCCCCCCCCTTGCCAATCTTTCACGAGAAACACCCGTCTGGCTGAAACTACTGTCAATAATTTTCCCCGCTCTTTATCTGTGCCTAAATCCAAACATAGATTCCACGAGCAAAGCTTCTTTCTTAGAACTGCACGCCAGTGGAACTCTCTGCCGCTTGCCTGTTTCCCACCTGACTACAACTTGGACGTCTTCAAGTCCAACATAAACAAACTCCTGACAAACCGCCCCCTTAAGTAAGACACTCTATCAAAACCCCCAATACTAATGATTACTACAATACTATCTCATTGATTACTGTACACGCAATAACCCTTATCCCTAAGTGGCCTTCGGGCCTTGATAAGTGGTGAACCCCATGTAAAAAAAAGAATATGTACGTCGAAAGAGGTGCTATTGCTACGCTTTCGTCAGAGCACAATTCATTAATGTACTTGTAAAACAAACGCCTGCCTGCAAGATTGCCGCAATGGAACAGGAGTTGGAGCTTAGATGATAATGCGGACCTATTAGGTTTAAAGCTTTTTGTTGGTTCTGTCTAAAAAGGACAGACTGATGATAAATACAACAGTCCAGGTGTGACAATTCTTCATGCATGGGTGAATGGTGACTTCGCAAAGATACAGGATACTGTCAAAAATTATTATGAAATGCAAATATAAGAACATAAGCAGCAATATATGAAATAAAATTCAATCTAATACGCATAATCTCAAGATCCAACCATCCCACATTATATATATATATCTGTGTGTGTGTGAGTGTGTGTGTGAGTGTGTGTGCGTGTGTGAGAGTGTGTGTGAGTGTGTGTGTGAGTGTGTGTGTGTGTGTGAGTGTGTGTGTGAGTGTGTGTGTGAGTGTATGTGTGTGTGAGTGTGTGTGTGTGAGTGTGTGTGTGTGAGTGTGTGTGTGAGTGTGTGTGTGTGTGAGTGTTGTGTGAGTGTGTGTGTGTGTGTGCGTGTGTGTGTGAGTGTGTGTGAATGCGTGTGAGTGTGTGCGTTAAACATTTAGTTGAAACGTTACTCCGTTTGTATATACCAATCGTAATTGATTAAAAAATCTTTCCATAAATAAAAAGTTTTTATATAAAAAAAATATATTAATTTAAACTATATAAATATAAATTTGGAAAAAAAAATACAAAAGCGTGTGTGTTATTTTCTGTGTCACGATTACATCACGGTGGTTTAATTCTTTATGAGAGTTGGTTTCAGTTTCGATTATAGTTGATGGCACTTAAGTCATCTATTTTTTTTATAAATAATTTTATCAAGAATTCTTCATAAGTTTTGGTTTCTGTTCTAATTATTGCTGAAGGAAATCAAATTATATATATATATATATATATATATATATATATATATATATATATATATATATATATATAATTTGATTTCCTTCAGCCATAATTAGAACAGAAACCAAAACTTATGAAGAATTCTTGATAAAATTATTTATAAACAAAATAGATTACTTAAGTGCCACATATATATATATGTATATATATATATATATATATATATATATATATATATATATATATATATATATATGAAAATATGAAAATTATATATATATATATTCATATGTTTTTATTTTTGGTTTCGATTCGAGCTAATGCATTCAAGTCATATGTATATATAAAAATCGATAGAACATTAACTCTATAATAATATATACGAAATTTGCCAGAATTAAAATATCATATTTAAGCGTACTTTACGACCGAGCTATGCCGGGCGTCCTTGTAATCTTAGATAAATAAATTTGCAGTTTTAGCAAAAAAGCTACAATAATATCAGAGCGTCTCCATTTACACTGAACATCTACAGAATACCAACATCAATATATTACATATGAATGAGTCCCCTGTGAAATTTCCACAGGTCACGCTAGTATAATAGTAGATAGATAGAGATTAGAGATAGTGTGTATATATATATATATATATATATATATATATATATATATATATATATATATATATATTAATTAAATCATAGGGAAGTAGTGTTTACCTGATATACGCAATGTTAAACTTCAAATTAATAAATATAAATAACAGCGAACGATAAAAAATTAAAAAACATGACAAATTAATAAAAATAAAAACAAATTCAAACAAATCATGTTCATACAAACAAAGTTACTAATGTAGAAATATTTCAAATAATAAATATTAAAATATTACAAAAATCGGGTTTATTTTACAATCTACACAGATTCGAAAAATAATTTAAAGTACAAAGATATAACAATTAAATGTTACCAAAGGCAGGATAAGTTACTCTTCAACCTGCTTGGATAAGTTTTGTGTGTTAAGCGGAATCTAAAGCTTTTATTCGGCTCGAAAAAAGAAGTTGTGTCGAAGTAAACAATCAAAACGAAAACACGCTCTCATCAGTGTTAAAAATGGTTCAAATTAATTTTTTTCTTTTTAACTAAACTAAATACTGATAGGAATTCACCCAATTAGTGCCACTGTCTATTTACTTTAGCAGCGCGAACTGAATAAAAGCTCTAGATTCCGTTAAAACACACAAAACTTATTCAGGTAGGTAGAAGAGTAACATCTTGCTTTTAAGAACCATTTGTTATATATTTGGATTATTGACCTTGTTTTCGTTTGTTGGCTTCTCTGCTAGATCTCCGAAAAAGTTTTTTGTCTTAGCCGTTATCTACTCTCGGTTGTTTCTTGGGACACGTGATCAGATTCAATAGACTAAATCCAATGACGTCACCAGGTTACATGATTTTAGTTCCTCGGCCTTCATTGTTACAGAGGGCTGTTGTCAAGTAGAATAGAAAATATGTTTCAATAGTCATTACGGATCCTAGCACCTGTCGCATTTGCGAGAATAGGACAGGTGGTAGGGTCCGTAATGAACATGAAACGATAATATTCGCTCAGAGCATTTTACCGAACTAAATTAATATACAGCAAGAAAACTGTTAAGATAATTTGAACTTTCATAAAAATGTGGTCTAGAAAGTATTTGAGTGTTTAAATAGAGAGGAAATTAAATTTGCTATGACTCCTACGTTTTATACGGCAGGGATTTGAGGATTCAATGAGTAATGTAATTTTTTTATTCGTCATCATTTAATTTTCCGTCATTGATTAATGTTCTATCTATGGTATTGAGCAGCTGTTTCAAGATAAGATCTATTTATATGTTTTTCGTATTCTCATTTTCTTAACATATAAAAAATAGAAAAATTGATGATGAAACATAAAAGTGAATGAGAATATTTATTGACATATCAAAAATTAAAACAGGAACGTTCAATGAAAAAAAAATTCTCATAGAATTTTTGATATTGTGATTTATTAAATTTTATTTTTTATCATCAATTTTGCTATTACTTTCATAGCTCTATCAAATATATTGGGTTTTTTCTTATGTTGATAGATTCCAATGTTTAAACATTTACCTTAGCAATTACACACACACACACACACACACACATACACACATATATATATATATATATATATATATATATATATATATATATATATATATATATATAGGGAAATTATATTAGCATCGAATTCCTATTGACAAGAAATTGTCAAGTGTATATAAATCGAAAGTCATCAAGTACTTAATGTTACACGAATTGCTGACATTGGTTTCGGCTGTACTGGATGACTTCCACTTTGCATCAGCACGAGATGAACGCACAACACAACAACGTTAACCACATTACCAAATGATGCAACTAAACCTTAAGGGAGTGTACGCCGCTTCCCGTTTAAAATTATCTTAGAGCAATAGAGCGCGCACAAAGTTGAAATTGGCTGAACGCCAAAGAACGTTCTTCGCGAGTGGGGCATGAAGCCAACGGATCTTGAAAATTAACAGTTCCTCCGGGTGGCACTAACAGAATCTCAATTAACACAACTTTACAGTGACACTTTGGATTCTTTTATGAGAAATGAAGACCAAACTCCTCTTGGATTTGAAATTGATTCATAATATTTGATGCAATAATATGAGCGAGTGATTATATCAACCTAAGTTTGATAGGTTCAATTACATATATATATATATATATATATATATATATATATATATATATATATATATATATAATCCATTATTTTATTTTTCACGTATAATATTATAATGTGAGATGATATGATATATTGTGTATAGATTTTCAATATTTACTTTAACAGTACTCAGTGCGTGAGTAGAGCTTAGTAGTAAAGTATAAAATATATTTATGGTAATTAATATACACAGGGGCGTCCGTGTTCCATCTTTACTAAGAATCTGCATGCAATATGCCTCTATGTAGCTGACTTGCCATAAATATATTTTCATACTTTGCAATATATATATATACATATGTGTGTGTGTGTGTGTGTGTGTGTGTGTGTGTGTGTGTGTGTGTGTGTGTGTGTGTGTCCAACTAAAGATGTTTCGTACTTAAAAACTTAGATTACTTTCATTTGTCTATCTTTTTACCTGGTATATTAACTTTAAAATTGCCGGTATTATACCATATACATGAGGTAATTTTTCTGGAGAATCTGATTGTTTTTATAACACACGTCTACGATGTTTTCAAGGTTTCACAAATATAGTGTGTCTCAATGAAATGGTTAAATAAAATCAATATGTCTATGATAGAAACGGCAAAATAAGCGCGAGCGTTTATGTATGTCCGCCAAAGACTTTTTGCATCGAGCTTCTCACGTCGGTTAGATTCCGTAAGAAGTTTTCGCATACTTCCCAGATCGTAATATCTTTTCTTTTTTTTTTTTTTTTTTTTTTGATCGGGTTAAACAAAATTCTCTCCGTGACATCGTTTCCAGTGTTTGTTTGTCTTTTTTTGGATAAATAAAGCGAAACTATTGGAACGCAATCGCCTGGGTATTGGGCCGGATATTATCTGTTCTGTAATTGGTACCGTCAATGTAGGAGAAACCTTTCATGCTGATACAATTACTATTTATTTGGATACTGCCAGATTGCCCCCTTTTGGGGGGAAGCTGCCCCCCCCCCAATTAAAAACTACCTTGTGTCTAATTTGCTTTGGTGGGAGTTTTAAAAAAAAACGCCATATCTGCGATGACTACGTTAAATTTTCCGGTCGCGTCATGGAGTAGCGGTGAGACGTCAGATTTTATTGCACTTTCTTTTCCGCCCTCGCGTCACAGGTTCGAGCCTGCCTACCTACTACCATTTTTTTTTTTTTGCTCAACACACACCTCCAAACACCCGGACAACGCCGGGCACCCAGGCTAGTTGATTATAAAAAAGAAAAGTGTCATACATTAAAATGTACTGAACAAAGATCGATAGCAGTCGATTATCGAAAGTGGTCATTGTAATCCATGCACAGCTGACAACGTTCTTAATCAGTTCAAGTGGTTTGTCACTATATTCTCTTTTAGTTTCAACTCATTGATTGCAGCTGGTGTAAATGTTGCGTTTAACATGCCCCACAAAAGTTCATGGGAGTCAAATCCGATGATTCTGGGTGGTACTCGATACTTCCTTTTCGTCCTACCCATCTGTTTTTCAGGTGATCATCAAGATAGGCTTTTACATCTAGATGGTAGTGAGAATGTACTCCATCCTGCTGAAAGTACCATTCTTTATTCCTAAACCTCTTGGATACGTGGAATAGCGTATTCATGTAGTAAGGTAATTTGCACCGTTTACGGTATCACAGAAATAATGATCTAATAAAACCAACTGTTCACAAATTACACAACAATGTAATCCGTGAGAGGCTTACATTGCGTTACTCTGTCACATGAGAATTGTCAGGTGTCCAGTCAATTTTGACGATTAATTGAACCATTTCACTTGATGTACCTTCCTTACTTAAAACTTGTTTGGGGATTGTCTTCTGCACATTTTGCTTGGTACCATTCATCAAATATAATTATCCTGTCATCATCAGAGTGCGCATTAATCTGGAAATAAAACTTTTCCATTGAACACCTTTCAAAATGCGATGGACACTTGATTTAAAAATTACTGTCTCTCGAGCTGCTTGCCGAACAGATATTCAAGGGATTGGTGAAATCTTTCAATGACTCCTTTTGTATTTGTAGGGTTGGTGGATAATCGTAGTTTCCCAAAATAGTTCTTATAGACATCCTTAACTGTTTCTCTTAGCTTAAACTTATCTTGCATACGAATAATTGTGAGTTTTGAAACTCCTTTCTAAAACATTTTTGCAGTTCTCGGTCTTTCAGTAGCACTTTCAATTGAATTTTCTTTCATCGAAGTTTAGTCTTGCTTTAGCCATTATTCGCACCTGAAAAACTAAGTATTTATAATAAATGTTAGAGTCAGAGTCATTTAAAGAGTGTATACATGTTGTAAGGATACCTCGTATTCTAGTTTTCGATCAGTTTTAGATCAGTTTTCGATCAGTTTCAGAACTGAATCTAAAAACACCTTTTTCTACTCAAGCAGGTTAGGTTTATGAAATATTAGCGCGTTAAAAATATCAGGAATTCCGATCTATTTGTTCAGAAATTATCAGTAAATCATCAGAATCATATAACTATAATACTTGTTATTTATTAATAGTTCAACTCAATTCCTTAGAAATCCATCTGAATTATGTAAATTTTCTTATTGTTGTGATGTCAGTATTTGAATAATTAACGAGGGAGAACACAGTAACAGTTAAATATATATTTACGAAAATACATGAAAAAGGTAAATTGAGCAATATTTTTGCTCAACTGCTGGACTAGTGGGTGACGACCATATTATCCGCGTGTCCGTCTCTGACTAATTTCGTCAACCGGTCGTCGTTCCCCAGAAATGACGTCATGGACTGAAGTGACGTCATGGAATAGTTCATTATTCCAGGCAGTAGGGTGGCGTCCCCAACACCCCCCAAGCTTTTTGTTCGTAAAAGCTGTTAATACTTTTTTCGTGAAGGATCGATCATTAGTGATTTATCGGTGACCTTTGTTCAGATGCTGCTTGAGGAAGTACGAGATGAAATGTCTCGAAAACAGTGTCGACTAGTTCTCCCTTCTATAGTAGTGTGTCGCTGGTGTCATCTGCGCGACATCTTCTTAATTGGTTTTGGTGACATTTATGAGTATGTTTCAGTCCTTGCACGATATATATCATATTACTGACTCTCTTACTGATCGTATCAACATCCCAGAATGAGGTTTTATTTTTGTAACTCTTGAAGAAAGCGCTCTCTCCTGGCATGAAACGTGTACTGTGTACGTAAGTTGTCACTAGTGGTATTGACTGTTTGGTAAGAGTTTGTCAAAAACGGATCTCACCCTCCGTACAAACAGTTTCCGCCGGTGAGGTCGCTGTTGGGATGTTAGGATTAGGTGAAACTCTATACACGTGTAGGAATTGTTGGAGGGTTTCATCTCTTGGGGTACTTTGGGCCTTCTTCAATGCTCTTTTGAGAGTATCCACAAAGCGTGAGTGATATTGACGAGTGGCGATGTGTTTAATTTGGAACGTGTCGCAAAAGCTTTTGAACTCTGCAGACGTGAACTAAGTTCTATAGGCTCATGATGCAGTCTACTACACCGAAACGAGCAAACATTTCATGTAAGAAATTTATTGTTGTCCCAGTTTTCGGTCTTTTGCACTTTAATATCTCAGGCCACTTGGTGTAGCTATCAACTACGATTAATTGATAGTGATCGTCGAGCAGACCTACACAGTCGATATGAATTCTAGACCACGGCTGTTCAGTCTTTGAATGTAACCGGTAGTGCTTTTGCAGCGAGGGGGCAACCTGCGCAAGAATCTATCATGTCCATGATGTCTTTGTCCATGTTAGACCAGTAAACGTAGTTTCTCAACAAGCTCTTCATTGTTTTTTTTCCAGGGTGTCCTGTGTGAAAATCCCGTGGAATTCGTTTCTGGAGACTTTTTGGAATCACCACTCTTTCGCCACAAAGCGACAATACTTATGGAACTTTGTCGTCCTTCTCTTTTAATTTCCGGTAGGGATAGCGGAAACTCTCTAATTGTGTTTCCTTAGGTACACCTGTTCAATGCACACTCTCTCCTTGTATTTTTTCTTTTCGTTTTTTTTTTTTTTTTTCAATTTTTTCAACAAATTACACCCCCTATTATTTATTTAATCTAAGGGCAATGATGTTAAGACCTTTATTATTCAATGCATTGTTTTTGGTGGTCGCCATGTTTGTTTTTGCGCGCATGCATTCAGTTTTTGCGCGCACGCGCGAAATTGCGTATTGTTTTTACTGGTCGCCACGTTTGTTTTCGCGCACGAGTGTATTCAATTTTTCCGCGTTTATACATTAATTCTGTATACTTACTATTCCATAGCTAGCTGTAACATATACTGACCCAACGTTTCACGGGTAGTCTAGTATGGTATATATATATATATATATATATATATATATATATATATATATATATATTCTTATATATATATATATATATATATATATTCTTATATATATATATATATATATACATATATATTATATGGTAAACGTATTACTTTCACTTTATTCCTGTACAAATATCAGTTAAAATTATTCATAAATACAGTAGAATCCCGGCCCTAGGATACGGTTTTTCAGGTGGTTACTATGTGGAATAAGATGTTTTTCCAGCCCCTGGTTACGGTATTTTCCCCCGACTTGCGGTGTTATTTATAATGTTATTTGATTATTGTGTATTATATACTGTACTGTATTTTGTTACTAATTTTGTGAATGCCATATCACGGGGTTCTGCTATAAATACATTCTAGACGTTACTTTCAATAAATTGATTTACCCAGAAGGAAATGGATACATTTAGTAAAAATCTCATCCACCCATGTATTCTAAGATTAAGAAGGCGCTTTCAAAATTGATTTTCGAGAAAGTGCATATGGAAATTCGTAAATGGAAGAGTCCAATTTCGTTAATGTACGTATTCGTTTCCTAAATCTCTCACTAAAAGACATTTCAGTTATACAAGCTGAAACTGTGATTTTTAAGTTATAAGTCTAAAAATAAGCGCATGATTATTTACATTTAGAATTTTATACACACACACGCATATATATATATATATATATATATATATATATATATATATATATATATATATTAGAAGGTAAACAGTTATATTTGTCGCTACAAATAGCCATTTGTTTCAGTCAATGAGATTCATCAGGCGACCCTGAACCATTTGACGCTAAACAAAAAAAGAAAAAATTGAGCTCTTCAAAAAAAAAGACCACAAAGCTTATAAGTTGTGAGCTCTCTAAAAAAGAACGATCAAAAATGGAGATTTTGGAAAATCAGTCAAAACATTACCACAACTTATATCAACAGCTGGATAAATAGATCATTTATATTTGAAGTTATTAAAATTGTGCGTATTTCACTAGAACAGTAGATTGTGTTAGTGGGTGGGGTTGATTTAAACTGAACATCGCGTTTCTTTAATCGTGTCTACTGATAATATACAGACACACACATATATATATATATATATATATATATATATATATATATATATATATATATATATATATATATATATATATAAGGGTTGAACAAAATAATGTGAATTTTGCATCAATTTTAAACCTATAAAAATTGAAAAAATACCAAAATATTAGTTTCGCGTTTTCAGCAAGATACAAGTCTATGGCGTGGTCCCAGAAATGTCTCCAAATGCCTTTGAGAGAAAAAATGTGCTGGTACAAGATTTTTTACTGCCCCCTTCCTTCTAATACTGGTTTTAACTAAATAATTTACTCGCATTATATTATATATTGAGAAATAAATAATATGATTCTCATTAAGAATTACACTTGATTAAAAAACAAAAATACAGACGATTCGCACTCGTCATGGAACGAAGATACCAAAATCACGTAATTTTTTTTATTAAAAAAATCAAATTATACGAATTTTATCGATCAAAAAGTGTTTTTTTTTTTTTAAGACAAACAAAATCTCTGTAGTTAAATAAAATTGTCGGCCTTGAATTTTGACAAAGTATAAAACAATATGGCTGCTTCTGGCCTTCTTATTAATTATTCCTAATATAATTTGATTTTCCCTGTGACTGTTTTATAAGTACTTTAATGGAATGTGTTCTGATGAACTCGTAGTACTTGTGCTCCTTCGATGTACATAATAATCCTAATAATCCATCAAGCAGCAAAATCTCATCCCTTCACTGCTGACGTATCTAAATTCCGGAAAGCAGTCTACTCTGAGTTTCTTTCTTTGGGCTCCTAAACTTCGAAATTCCGTCTGAGTTTCCTGCTTCCCTGTCTGTAGTAACATGCATACGTTTAAATGAATGTGAACAGAAATCTTGCTTCTCAACTTACTACATAGTGCCCTTGTTAGACATGATCACAAATAGCAGCCGCTTACGTCCAAGTGGCAATATTTTTAGTGAGAGGTGAATAAGAGTAAAAAAACTGAAAGAGAAAAAAACAGAATACAAAAGAATAGAAAAGAGAGAAGCAAAAAAAAAATAAATAAAGATAGTGAAAATGAACATAGATGAATTTGTTATTTCTTTTATTTACTATTAGGTCGCCATTTATCGAAATCATTTAACTATTTTTCTCAGTTCTATTTATGTATAATTTCTACGTTGTGCATGATTGTGTAGAATTTAAGATTAAAATTTTTAGCACGCACACACACACACACACATATATATATATATATATATATATATATATATAATTACTTCATTTAATCACATAAATTAATGTACGAAGATATAATTTTATGCGTAATAAATACATAGAGCTAGTTATGAAAATATATATGGCAATTTAGCTACACAGAATATTCCGCGTTTCATTCTCGTGAGAATTCGTCGTTTTGAATTCAAAATGACTCATTTGAAATTCAAAATGGCGTAATGTAAACATACTAAAAGGTATTTACAGCTTCTCTTCCAATTTTCGGATTTTAATCATGTCAAAACTTTATTTCTTTTTGATGAATTGAGTGTTGCTATTTCTTCTGATGTGTTAAGGGCAATATAGATCCACTGATTGATATAATAATTAAGTGATTGACTTTGTGCTACGCAACAGATACTGTAAATAATTGTAAATCTCAACTGAATTAAAGGAATAAATTGTAAGATGTTCAACATCATGAACTTTAGAATTTAGACTTTTGTAATCCATTAATATATATATATATATATATATATATATATATATATATATATATATATATATATATATATATATATATATATATACAGTGCCGGCAAAGAGAAAGTCCACACTTGTAATTCTTTCAAAAACTGCAAATTTAAGCTAAATTTAATGTAACTGTTTAAACAACATATACCTCATTTGATTGGCCTTTTATTCCTCTATAATTTTACTTGTTCATATTTGACTTTTAATTGAAATATTCTAGTGTTCACGTCAATTTAAAAAAATAATTTCAAATTGAGGAGGCAAAAAGAAAGTCCGCAGCAACAAATTCGTTTAAAACCAACTTAAATTATCGCCCCATAACCAGTTTAAAATCTCCACCAACAGGCAACAAAGCATCTCTAATTGTAATTGTTGTTGTTCCAGGTTATACGACGTAACATTTAGTCCATATGCCACGACTTTCTCTTAGTGATCGCCAGGAGCTCATTAATCTCCACCTTTCTGGTTTATCCAATCAAGACATCGGCCGCAAATTGAAATGTGATGAGAAAACGGTACGAATGTGCAAAAGCATCAAAACACCGGCAGTGTTCGTGATGCCCCTAAATCTAGTCGTACTAGAGTTACTAGAGTTCCGTCGAACAGAGAAGAGAAGACAATGCTATCAAGATCCGCAGCGTAAGAAACAGATTTGGAACGGCTCCCCAAATCCAACAACAGTGCAATCTTGTTAAAAGTGCTCTCTTTCTACTGTCAAGAACAGATTAAAGGAATTTAATTTGCGATATATATATATATAAAAATATATATATATATATTTAATTATTTTTTTACTATAATAATTAAATACCTACAGACACTAGTGTTTCATCCTTTCGGGATTCTTCAGTGCAGGGTGTCACGATTACTACCAGTCGAACGATTCGAACCCCGCGACACGAGACATCTCTGGCTCGATTAGCGGAGGCCGTATCCATTCGGCTACCATTAACCGTGTGAAATAGCATTGAATTTTAAACATTTTAATTTAAATGTTCATTACATTAATATATATATATATATATATATATATATATATACATATATATATATATATGTATATATATATATACATATATATATACATATATATATATATATATACATATATATATATACATATATATATATACATATATATATATATATATATATATATATATATATATATATATATATATATATATATATAACTGGCTTTGTCTCTGTGTGTGTGGCACAATTTCTTCAAAACCTCTCTGTGAATGTTTGTCTACATACTTATATATAGGTGATCTGAACCTGTGGAATAAATTCGATCTAGGTTTTACTCGGTAAAAATAACTGCTAAAGAGTCAAAATGAAAAATAAATTAACTTGGCAAGAGTAACCAAACCTGTTCTATACATGTGATAGGTTAAGATTTAACGTTTCCATATTCATTTGACGATAGCTCAAACGGCTGGTGGCTATTTTGGTTTCGATTCTAGCTGATGGCACCCAAGTCATGTTTTCAAGTTTTGAAATCATTATTATTTATTGGGTGTAATATATAATTATATATTGGGTGTAATATATAATTATATATTGGGTGTAATATATTATTATATATTGGGTGTAATATATTATTATATATTGGTGTAATATATTATTATATATTGGTGTAATATATTATTATATATTGGGTGTGATATATAATTATATATTGGGTGTGATATATTATTATGTATTGGGTGTAATATATTATTATATATTGGGTGTAATATGTTATTATATATTGGGTGTAATATATTATTATATATTGGATGTAATATATTATTATATATTGGGTATAATATAGTATTATATATTGTGATCCATGTAGAACTAGATTTATAATAATTCATGGGAAATCTGCACAAATGAAAATATCATATTTAAACGTATTTTACGACCGGGTGACGCTGAAGGGTACTATATTTGCGGGCAACCTGCTAGTATATATATATATATATATATATATATATATATATATATATATATATATATATATATATATATATATATATATATATATATAAAGAGAGAGAGAGAGGGAGGGGGCATTTGTTTATATTTTTTCTGAAATCCTGCATGGCAACGTGAGACATAAGTGGCGAAAACAACATTAAGTAATTGTTAAAAATTAATGCTTTTGCAGATTTTAGATATCTCCATTACCGTTTTCTTCTCCCAATTATGTTTTTATTCCATATATTAAACATGCTAACAACATTTCAGAAATATCTATTCGTCTCTAATGGGTTGCATAGAAAGTTCTCATTATCCAACGGAACGCGTGTAAGACATAATATAATGAAAAAAAAATGGTCGTTTAGAATAACAAAATAAAAAAGGAAATTTATGATTGCGAATTGATTCCATCTTTTGGCATTTGGAAAATGATAACTATCAGTAATTATATATATATATATATATATATATATATATACATATATATATGTATGTATATATATATATATATATATATATATATATATATATATATATATATAGTAAGTTATAAAATGTATATGGCGATTAAGCTACACTGAATATTCCGCGTTTCATCCACTCTGGATGAAACGCGGAATATTCAGTGTAGCTTAATCGCCATATACATTTTATAACTTACTAACTAGCTCTACCTACGTATTGAGCACTTTTGAAGTAAATACTTAAAGTTTACGCATAAATCTATACTTTCGTATATTAATTTTATGTAAGTAAATTAAGTAGTTATATATATGTATATATATATACATATATATATATATATATATATATATACTAGCAAAAGTACCCGTCGTTGACTGGATTCAAAAACAGCCTACAGAAAATAGACTCTGCTTTATGAAAGTACGATAGGTTATGAAAAGGAAGTGTTGTAAAGAGATAGCTTCGGTTTCGGGGGTATCAAAACCAAAGCAAAATATGATGAAAGTAAAAATAAAATAGATAAACCCCATAATTTATTATATCATACCTGTTCACACGGAAACACGTATCACAATATTCTGTGGGTCTATATTAAAAAACCTTGTTAAACTTTGTGACATATTTCCATTCTATGGAGGCCAGGCGCGAACGCAAACCCTACAATTTTATCATACCATCCCTATTTAAGTTAAAACATACTTATCAAAGTATTCTTATGTACATGTATATAAAAAGCATTTGTAAACGTGGTTCTTTTAATTTTTAATTTTTTTTATTTCCATACTTTGTGGACCAGGCGCAAACGCAGACCCCACAATTTTAATGATCCACCATTCTGCAGGATCAAACATACCCATTCCTGTGTCTCGATACATATTCTATCATTATATGTGATCAGTTTTTTAAAATAGTCAATCATATAGGAGCCTATTCGTGACCAGACACACACCCACATTCAGCTTTATATTATATTATATATGTGTGTATGTGTTCGTGTGTGTGTATATATATATATATATATATATATATATATATATATATATATATATATATATATATACTAAAAGGGTGACCCGACGTTGCCCGGGATTGAATGAGGATCAACGAATGTTTCACATTCCCATATTTTTTATTATCATCTAAATCGGACATTTTTCTATCAAATCAGTTGATTGCTTGCTCTTGTTGGGGACCCATCGCGGTGCACCGGGAGGAAATTTACGTGCCTCTCGCAGTAACTTAAGTCACAATATATTGTTGTCTATATTGCATTGTAGAGAACACACTGTTGATTTTGTAAAATTATTTTTATAAATAATAGCTTAAATTAAAGTTTAACATGCAAAAGTCAAGTATCATGTGTTAAATTGTTCTCTAGACGGAAACATTCATTTCGAACGCGCACCTGTCATATCAAAGAACTTACTGTTGATTTTATATGCTTTGCCTTACTGATTGTGCAGTGATAATGTCTTGAATTTATGTTTAAAATGAAAAGTTCAAGCATCATGGTGCAATTGTGCTTTAAACAGAAACAATAATTTCGGCCGCGCCTTTGTCATATCACAGAACCAACTGTTGATGTTGTATGTCGAGCTTTTCGGCTTGTATGATATTATAACTTTTCTGATGTGCTAGTGATGTTAAGATGTGTAAAGTATTAACTTTGGTCAAAATCACCAGTCCCTTCTTTTATCGGATTATCATCGATACTTATCGAAGACATTCGAACACAAAACCTATCTAAGAAGACTGCCAGACACAAAGTACCTTCCTGTAAACTTTCATAAAAATCGGCCCAGCCGTTTGTGAGTCCATAGGGAAAAACTCACACACATAGAGATACATGCATACAGACACAAGTTCCTTTTATATAATAGTAGATGTAAATATATATATATATATATATATATATATATATATAGAGAGAGAGAGAGAGAGAGCGACAGACAGACAGACAGGCGGATAGACAGACAGAGTTATAGATGCATTAAATGTTTTTTCAGGCATTCTACTTTTTGATCCCAACTGTGAGCGTAATGTGACTTAAATAAATTATTTCACGATGTTACCGACAGTTAATAAATTTACCCTAAAAGAACTCATGGAGAGCGGTTTCACCAATCATTGCAATATCTTGATTTCTAGGATCACCTCAGGTCGCTCCCATTTTTCAGAAAAGTCCTGCGTGGCCACTAATAAACCCCCTACTCTTCTAAGCGAACATATCTGCTTTGGGGGAGAGGCGGATACGTGAGAGAGTATCGATATTTTCGCCTTGGTTCAAGAATACGAATCCCCCGTCGAGAGTTTTGAGAAGCGCAAATTTGATATTTCCCTTGCTCGCCTCTGGCCTCTGCTCTTTTTCAACTGGGTGTGGAATCTTTTGGCGAACATCTCATTATGGGGAGATCGATAATATAGTAAGAGAAATCAGCGGATGAGAAGGCCGCAGGGTGTCCATATTTGATGCAATATGAACAGAAAGGCGAGGTTAGCGCTGAACGCTACCTCTTCGAGATTGGACGAACGGAAGGATAAAGTGCAAAACCTTTGTCACAATACCAGTCTATTGATATTCGATTACGAGCATTCTATTATTAACGCGACATGGGTGGATAAGGCATGCCAACACTGGCCTCCTAATGAATAACTCATGAGTTTGACTGCATATCAAGATTTCCGCTAAAAATATGCCTTTTAAAGTTAGCATGGTTTTATATATATATATATATATATATATATATATATATATATATTGGCTGAATAAAAACCAATTAACATGATGGGTTTAAAAAAATAGATTATGAAAAAGAGCTAGCTAACCGGGTTTAGTTCCTCGCTCAACAAAGCTAAATTGAGGAAACATTACGATTAAAAAAATTGTCATGAATATGGCGGGGAGAAAAAAATAATAAATAAAAGGGGAAATAATCACAGAGAAATCACATTACGTCCTAAAATATTTTTTTGTTGTTGTTGTTTGCAAAAAGGAAAGTCTCAACGATTTTATAAAAATGGTTTCTAGGATTTTTAAATGGAAGGCGAGATCGTGACACAAGCACAGATATTTATAAGGTGCTCGCAGATAGCAGACCCATATGTATTATTCAGAACGTCAGAAGGTGAAAAATTTGCATAACAAATCTTTGATGGTACGTGTTATTTTAAACGAAAATTCAATTTAAGAAGCTCAATATAATTACAGAGCAATATAGTGAATAAATAACAAAATCTATATTCCAAAATTCATGATGTTGACCATCTTATAATTTATTTCTTTAATTCAGTTGAAATTGACGATTCTTGACAGTATCTGTTCCGTGGCGCAAAATCAATCCCTTAATTATTACCTACATCAGTAAATCTACTATGCCCTTAACTCTTCAGAAGAAATACCAACGATCAATTCAACAAAAGGAAATAAAGTGTGATTTGCCATAATTAAAATCCGAAAATAGGAAGAGAAACTGCAAATACTTTTAATTATTTTATTTTGAACTTCAAAAATAGACACTAAACCCAACTATTTGTACTAACATTCTCTATTAATTTATGAATATTCTACCAAAATATTTTATTTAATAATTATTCAATTTATTTATTCTAATTTATGAAAAATAATTATAAACTATTATACACGTTTGCATATACGAAACTAAACTTATTTATTTATTCTAATTTATGAAAATAGAATCATTAATTATAAACTATTATACACGTTTGCATATACGAAACTAAACTAAACTAAAAAAAAAAAACGATTGGCCTTTAACTAAACTAAACTAAAATGCCAGAAACCACTGTAAAAGCGTAATAAAAAATGCAAGAGAGCTATATGCCCAGTCTGTTAAATCCAAGGTAGCTGATCAGCGGCTTGTTTCCCACCAGTTTTGGCAAATAACAAATAGGATCCTGAACAGATGTGTGCGTTCTATCCCAACTATTATCAATCGACCAGAGTCAGCGTCAGACAAGGCCAAACTATTTGCAAATAACTTTGCAGCTAATTCTACCCTATGCGACGAAGGCCATCAACTCCCCATATTTCCTCCTATAACACAGAACAAGCTAGATAACATACAAATGTCCGTGCATGAAGTCGCCAAGCTAATCAAGAACCTTGATTCCAGTAAAGCAACTGGCCTTGACGGCATTCCAGTTATAGTGTTAAAAAAGCTTCAACCAGAACTGGCTCCCATACTTACGAAACTATTTAAGCGCTGCCTTAAGGAGAAGTGCTTTCCGACTCCCTGGAAGACCTCATAAGTTTGCCCTGTATTTAAGAATTCAGGTGATAAATCATCTCCCTCTCAGTACAGACCAATAAGTCTCCTATGTGTTATGAGTAAGTTGCTGGAATCCATATTAAATAGAGAAATAGTCAACCACCTCAGCAGGAACAACCTTCTTAGTGACACACAATATGGTTTCCGCTCTGCAAGATCTACCGCAGATGTGCTGATGGTTATATCCCACAGGATTAGTGAATCTCTTGACAAAGGCTTCCTTTCTAGGGCAATTGCTCTTGACATATCAAAGGCCTTCGACAAGGTATGGCATAAGGGTCTACTTCACAAGATTCCCAGCTACGGTATAACTGGAAATGTTTTCTCAATCATTAAATCATTTCTCTCCGATAGGCTCATAAGAGTAGTGGTAGATGGACAAAAATCGGAGGCCTGCAATATAAATGCTGGAGTCCCTCTCTCTTCCTGGTCCCAACTCTCTTCCTGGTCTACATCAATGACCTCCCTAAACACATACTTAAATCATTCGTTGACATCTATGCTGATGACACGACCATCTACGACAACACATCAAAGGCTGTAAATGACAAAGTTCTCTCTGATTCTCTCTCCTCTGATCTTGAGCGCGTGGTTCAGTGGGGGAAGACATGGCTGGTTACCTTTAATGCATCCAAAACCAAACTCCTATCCTTACATCATCAACGCTCTGATCCCCATCTTGCAGCAATTGGGATGGATGGCTCTCGTCTGGGTGAGGCTCCGTGTTTTGACAAGCTCTGGGTTTGACCTTTACTCCTGATCTGAAATGGAACACGTACATCAAGTCTGTTGCCAAGGTCGCTGGGAAAATGGTGGGATCCTTCTACCACTCCAAAAGATATCTCACTACTGATGCAATTCTCTATCTATGTAAAAGCCAAGTACGTCCAAGGATGGAATACTGTTGCCATATCTGGGAAGGAGCTGCTAAAAACAGCCTATCCTGCCTTGACAGAGTACAAAATAGACTTCGTGGCTTAGTGGGGATGCCCTTTTCTCTACCCTGCAACCTCTCTCCCACAGAAGAGACGTTGCGAGCCTATCCTTGTTTTATCGTTATTTCCATGGTAGGTGCTCGTCTGAACTCCAATCTCTGGTCACCCCCCCTCGCCAATCTTTCACGAAAAACACCCGTCTAGCTGAATCCACTGTGAAAAATTTCCCCCACTCTATATCTGTGCCTAAATCAAAACGCGGATTCCATGAACAAAGCTTCTTTCTTAGAACTGCACGCCTGTGGAACTCTGTTCCGTCTGCCTGCTTCCCACTGGACTACAACTTGGATGTCTTCAAGTCCAACGTTAATAAATTCCTAATGAACCATCCCCTTAAGGAAACACTTCATCAAATCTCCACACTAACGTAATGTACTTGCAATAACCCTTATCCCTGAGTGGCTTCCGGGCCTTGATAAGTGGTGATCCCTCTGCAAAAAAAAAGAAAACTAAACTAAAAAACAAAAAACGACTGACCTTTACGGTTATATTAAATACTTTATTGATGTGAATTGAAACCATTGTTCACCATTCAGCTCACTTGACTATTATAATCATATTTATTACTATTTCAATTATAATCCTTAGTATCAGTCAATTCTAAACTTATAATACGTTTGATTTAGATAAAAAATTTGCTGAATATTCAATTGTTTACTGTAAGCGTAAATTAATTTACTCAACTAGAACATGATTGGAAAATACATTAAAATATAATTGGATTAACGTATTTAGCAAGAAAAGTTAATTTTGGATTTATAGAGATTAATATATAAACAAATAGGTTGAGAATAAAAATAAAAATAATACAAAAAAAAAGTGAAATTATGTGTAGGTAAACGAATCTAAATTAAGTATAACAATGATTTTAATGATAAATTAAACAGGAAATAAAAAGGAAAAGCTATACATTTTTATGTTGTACTGTAAATTATTATTTCAAAATATCACGATAAGATAGTATCAAATTCTATAGTAGTAATTTATAATTCGTTTAATTATATGTAATAAGTAACACATGAGCTTAAATAAAACATGATTCTTAAAACAAATTAGAAGAAAATATATAAAAATATCATAGCATGATAATTTAAGTATTTTCTCTACGGAAATACTTTATGTAAAATATAATTAGCTAATGGAGATAAACAGTCAAACGTTATAAACTAATTAAATACGCAAAATTAATTAGCAAATAGGATGGCATATTTCGAATATTATTTTCTTACAAAGTTTCAGTCATATTCTTGACGGGAGAATGAATTATATACTAAATATCATCTATGAGTGTGTTCGCTATCTCTGTATCTTTATCGGGAAAACTTTACATGATGATTCAAAACATCTTGACCAAATATTCACAATAGCATTCGAAGTCTTTATAACATCTCCTCGACAGGGCTATATACTGACTCATACGAATAATGATGCACCTTTTCTTGGTGATTTTACTTCAACTAACAGCACTTCGTTGAATAGTCCACCAGACTAGATTAATTCTTGCCATGAAATCTAATAAGACTATGAAACGTCAAAAAAAATATATCAAAAAATAGTTATGGTATCAATTGTATGCATCTTATATCAAGATCAACTATTAGCTCCATAAATGGCCGCCTTGAATATTAAGATTTTACACTGAAACAAAATGAAAGTAATCAGAATTATGGATAGACAAACAACTTAAGGCCAACTCTTATTCAAAGGTTGTATTTGGTGAAATAAGACATTATTTCTTGGAACTGAAAACGTGATCAGCACAGAAAAATAAGCAATTCAAATTGCCTAAAAATATTATTAACCTTTAAGTTTCAAATTTATATTTTTAAATTATTTTATTACATTGAAGAAACTGCCAGGTCTTAAAGCAATGTGAATATAATTATTTTTGAATATATGTATATAAATGAAAGAGAAATACACACACATACACACACACACACACACACACACATATATATATATATATATATATATATATATATATATATATATATATTTAAAAACTTTTTTAACACAGTTTTATTTATAGCTCAGTAGTGCAAGACCAGAGCTATAAATACTTTTTATTATTATGTTAATCGCTTTAAATACAGGGAACTAAACTCGTTGTGAATTCATCGAAAAATGTTTCAGCCATACTATAATATATATGTTTATCATATATATACTTATTTTTCTAAGCTGTTCCATTATCAGTGCTCATATATATCAACAAAACAAGCGGCAAAATTTCTAGTTTGACAATTTGAACTAAAATGAGTTTCCCCGTTTATTTTTCACATCAACGGCATACTTTCCTCTTATTACACGTCATACACAGGCTATCTTTTTGTGTTTTATCGACATAAATATACCATTTCGTAGAAGCGATGCTGTTTTATATATATACGCATATACACATACACACATATATATACGCACACACACATACACACACAAACACACACACACATATATATATACAGTGACACACATAATTATTAGATACGTGTTATTTTCTGTTATAACTTTAGCTTATGTTTGCCATTTTGCCGGATATTTGGTAAGTAATACTTCGTAAAGTTGTTTTCTGTTTTATATAGAAGGAAAATTAAAAATTCATGATTGAATCCATTTTTTAATCAAATTCAAAATTACTCTATGCAGAAATATTGGATACATCAATTTAATAGTTTGTTGCATAGGCTCTGCTTTGTTTCACTGCTTCCAATCGTTTTCTATGCTTAGCCACAAGTTTTTAAAACTGATCCATCGTTACTTTATCACATTCTTCCTTGCATAATTTCACTAATTGCTTCATATTTTGTGGATTCCGCTGATGAACTTTAAGTGGATTATTCCATAAATTCTCTATTGGATTCAAGTCTGGAGACTGACTTGAATCCAATTGAGACTATCATCATTTTCAAAACATTCCATTTTAAGTTTTGCCGTATGTTTGGGATCATCGTCGTGTTGAAGTACGAAATTACGATCATATCCTAAAAAATTGCAGATTTCTGAAGGTTCTTCTCTAAAATCTCTCTGTGCATGCTACCATTCATTTTATCATTGATAAATGTAACTTACAAGTGCTCTTGGACGAAAAACATTCCTATACTATAATAGAACTACCCCCAAACTTAACTGCGGCGATGGTATTGTGCTTGTTGAAGGCAGTGCATTTTTTCCTCAAACGCTTGTCCTTGTGTTCCTTCCGAATAGTTCAACTTTCGTTTCATCCTACCAGATTACTTGTTCACAAAACAACATACGTTTCATAAGTTTCTACAGGCTTGAATCAGTCTTAGACATGTTTGCTGCACCGTCGCCATACTTTTTATACTTTCTGATGATAATTCATAATGTACTTTTTGCTAGATTCGTTTTTTGGTTACTTTTTCATTAACCTTGTCCTTCATTGTGACGTTCAATGACTCTATCTCGTATACCTCCGGATAATTCTTTAGTTTTTGCTATTTTTAAATCTTTTAATTGAAGAATGCATATTAAAGAGTCAGATTAATAGCACTATCTTGTAAACAATTGTGTGCTTCTTTGATTGGTTCAATATAACATTCCAATACTATTGAAAATGTAAAGTCTTTTAAAATACAAAGTTTCGATATGAAATATTTAAAGTGTCATGGACCCAATATTTTTGTATAGAGCAATTTGGAACTTCGAAAAAAAAAAGATAGATTCAGCCATGAGTTTTTAATTTTCCTTTCACATATAACTAAAACAATTTTACAAAGCAAAATGACGAAGATAAACTAGACTATAACAGAAAATAAATTATATAATAATAATAATAATAATAATAATAATAATAATAGTTATTCATAATACTGTATATGTGCATATATGCATATATATATATATATATATATATATATATCAAATCAATGATAATAGTCTATATTCCAAATTTCGTGAAGTTGACCATCTTAAAATTTATTCTTTTAATTACGTTGACATTCACAATTCTGGACAGCAAATCTTTCGTAGCGCAAAATCATTTATGTAATTATTATATTAACCAATGAATCTATTTTACGTTAACTCTTCAGAAGAAATAGTGACTATAAACATCGTAATAAAAGATGGTATAAAAGGTAATTGCAACTTCTCTTCCAATTTTCGCATTTTCTGTCAGGCTCAAATACATTTTAATGGATTGATAGTTGCTATTTCTTCTGAGTTGAATCTTCATGGCAACCGCTCTCGGCCTTTCAAAGCTTAAACAACTTGCCTTGTGAGAAACGGTGTTTTTTTCTTTTAATAAGTTTTTTTTCGTGAGAATAAGTCAGACGCTTATCGTAATGCGTTACGCCGACTACTGCAGTCATTATTCGTTACGAGAAAATGGAGAACGAGCACTTAGCTGATAAAATGGAATGTTAAACATAAATTAAATTTTTCTAATATACAAATTTCTCATTCACTTTTTGTGTAATCCTTTCTTTCCGCTAGCAGACTCATCGAACACACTGCACCAAATATTTAACAAAAAATACACTAAATTAACTACAGTTCCACGAAAAACACTGAACAAAAATGTATAGCAAAATATGATTAAATAAAAATTATGTACAAAACAAGACTTACCTGACATAAAAGTATTAGAACTAACAAAGACAGAATGAGTAAATATTGGAGTGACAGAAAGAACTTGGAAACAAAAGAGCTATTCACATAAAAGTTTTTGTGAGAACAAACAACACACACTGCACTAAACTATCTATAATAATGTCTTAAATATAAAAAAGAATACGGAAATTATATTGAAAACATTAAAAGCTGCCAGCAATAACTATAAGAAGATAAATATTTAGAATAGAAAATAGCAATAACTATAAGAAGATAAATATTTAGAATCGAAAATAGCAATAACTATAAGAATATAAATATTTAGAATAGAAAATAGCAATAATTGTACACACGCCGTAAAGAAATTTATTAATGAAAATATCAGAACTTTTATCTAAATTACAGAGATGAAAACAATCACTACCAAGTCACCTGAAATCAATGATTCTAAACACGAAAATAAAATAATAGATTCGCAATAGAAACAAAGAAATGCACAAAACTTAAAATAAAGAAATGAATAATAAATAAGAAAAAAAAAACAATTATATAAAAGAAATTACGAATGCCAATCGATAATCGATACGTGACACAAAATGTTTGGTTTTAATATTTTTTCTTTAATATTTTCTTTTATCAGTTGTTTCTTACAATTGCTTCTTGATTTCTTTGCAGGAAGCTAGTATTGCTATTGCCCCCTTGACGATAACATCACAGCGTGAGGAAGTTGTAGACTTTTCCAAACCGTTCATGAACATTGGCATCAGCATCATGATTAAAAAACCGGAAAAGCAAAAGCCAGGCGTTTTCTCTTTTATGGAACCACTTTCGTTAGAAATTTGGACCTGTATCATTTTTGCCTTCTTGGGAATTAGTTCAGGTAAGTCGGAGAACAAATGTAAAGAAAAAATGCAACAGTATAATATATGTTCTGTTAATAATAATGATAATGTCAATTCACTTTGACACCATTCAATTATCATTTGATCCAAAATTTTCTCATATATATATATATGTGTGTGTGTGTGTGTGTGTGTGTGTGTGTGTGTGTGTGTGTGTGTGTGTGTGTCAATGTGTATGTTCCTTCCTTATAGGTTCCGAAACGGCTGGGCCCATCTTTTGCAAATTTCACATAAAGCTAATTTATATCTGGCAGTGCTGTTAGATATATTTTGCACAGTAATTCATCCGGTAAATATCGAAAATCGAAAAAGTCCGATCTTAAAATAGCTTTTCCCTTTTAGAGATAAAATATTTTACAAGGCAATATTTTTCGTTACACCGGCAAAGGCAATGATAAAATTTCAGCAAGTCATTTCTTCTTTAAAAAAATAGATATATTATAATCTGGTGGCACAGCTTAGTAGCAGATTTTAATGATCCGCTGTTCAAGCCTGCATGTACTTCAATATTATATTTTAATTTTTTCTTATCAATGAGTTCAATTTACGATAAAAGAAAATGTACGATTTAAAATCGCCGCAAATCATTTTTTCGTTTGCATATTTTAAAACTAAACATTAATCCGAAGTGACTTTTCCAGGTCATTCATGGTCAAGCCCAAATATCAGCTGACGTGATATTGTAAACAAACACATTCGGAATTTGATGAACGATATTATCATTATTATTTTTTTGTTTCCGAATTAATCCACCGAGAAAATTATTCTTCTTAATCACTATATATATAAAATGAACTTATTTTCCCCTATGATTTTGACCTTAATAGGATTAAAAATCAAGACATTTCATGCAAATGTAATATGCACAAACTTCAGCACAATATCTGAGATGTGTTATAGGCATATTACCTCTCCACTTCCTTGATAATCGTAGATTCCTATATTTTTTCTGCTGAGAGTTCACTGCCAAAATCGGTTAAATGGAAGCAGTAAAATCTTTTATCTCTAATTAATTCCTCCTTCCCACTTACACCATTGCAAGATCGTTCACAAGGGGCAGTTACGAAGGAACGCCGGTTTCAGTTTTCTTTACTTTAGTAGCTTAAAAAACCTGGAATGAAATTGTACCGTGCCTTTCCGTTCTATACTTCCTATTGGGTGAAAGGCACCACGGAATTAACCGATAGCGACATTCCCACAAACATTAATTCGTATCCCACGCTTACTTTTACGTTGCTTGATTCCCATTTTACCCCAACATTTTTATACTAAAAAATGATTCTTTCCGTTTCTTTTTTATGAAATAAACATATAAAACACCATTTCCGTTTTATTTCGTTTTGTAGTTGCTTAAGAAAATGGAATAGAAGTTTAATATTCCTTTTCGTTCTATGCTTTCTACTGGGTGAAACGCACCATGCACTTAACCAAATCTAAGGGTTATTTATGCCATTTTTGTTTCTTTTCACTGTGTTTTTTTATTTTTGTTTTTCCGACAACATTCATCATTTTCCCCTTATTTTTGCTTTTTTGTTTTTCCAATTTCTTTTTTAAATAAATTTTACGTTTGTTCACTATTTTTTTTGGGGGGGGTCCGATTTTTTTAATAAGTTTAACATCGTTTTTTATATTTAAACAGGGTTACTACTTCGCATATTCTTTACTTTACCCCCACCCCACCCCGCTTACATACACACACCTCCAAACACCCGGGAAATGTATGACCGGGCAACGCATGGTTGCCAGCTAATTTGTGCCGCCGGGTTCGAATCTATGACACCCTGCACTGAAGATTCCCGAAACGATGACACACTAGTGTCTGTAAATATATAATTATTATAGTAAATAATTATATATATATATATGTATATATATATATATATATATATATATATATATATATATATATATATATATATATGAATAAAAAAGAATGCGAAAAGTATAAAAGCTTATAACTTTTCTTTATTCGTTTTTAATTGGTGACGTGCAAATATACAAAATAATAATATTATGAAAAAAAATTAAAACCTTTTTTCATAAGTACATAATTTTCGACCGATCCTTCAGTCTTCATCGGTGTAGTGAAAGTATGAAGATACACGGGGAAAAGGGGAATGGAAAAGGAAGGAAGGTAGAGGAGGAGGAGGAGAAGAAGAAGAAGAAGAAGGAGGAGGAGAAGGATATATAGCCAATGAGAAGGTGTCACGTCAGTCTTAAATATATAAACATATAAGTACGCACATACACACATGCACACAGTACATATATACATACAAACGAAAAATTAAAAATTAAACAGTAAATAAAAATGAGAAACGCGTTTTTAACGGTCTAATCCTTTGAATTCTAACGATATTATTTATTCTAAGAGAGAATAAGAATTCAAAGGATATATATATGTGTGTGTGTGTATGTGTATAAATTATATATATTTAATTATTATAGTAAACAATTACACACATATATATATATATATATATATATATATATATATATATATATATAATTATTTACTCTAATAATTAAATGCGTACAGACACTAGTGTGTCATCATTTCGGGAATCTTCAGTGCAGGGTGTCGTGGTTAACACCAGTCGATAGATTCGAACCCAGCGACACAAGTCATCTCTGGCTTGATTAGCAAGGGCAGTATCCATTTTAACGTCAGTTAGAGTGATTTAATACTTATATGATGATCTATGCATAAGAGCTAAATTGACCGACTTAATTCAACTGAAACTGTTCAACGATAAGAAACGAGTTTCTTAAAGAGGCTGACAATTTATATATATATATATATATATATATATATATATATATATATATATATGCAGAAGATCAGAAAAACATTGGTACCGTCGATTTAAACCTAACATAAGGGGACCAGTTACTGGTAAATAATGTCAGGCTCTCGTCAGATATATTGTTTTCTGTTTATCTTTCTGATGAAAAACTAGGACCGCAGACAATATCTCTAACAATGTTCATTTTTATTTCATTAAAGCTTGTCTGTCCCAATTTCTATATATTTTTTTAATGTAATTTTTTCAATTATTTAATCTATTTTAGTAAATATATGTTTAAATTATTTATTTTGTCCTATTCTGTTTTTAATTGACATGGTTTTCGGGCTTGATCAGTTATTTCTGACAGGTCCAAGGGAGGTAATTAATGTATCTTTTAATTCTTTAAATTCTTTAAACTTTTGATCCTCCTATTTTTATTTTAATTAAAAGGGAGTGACTCATGAATCCTTGCTTTTTTATTTTATTATATATTTTTTAATATTTTTATACGCTTTTAATTTTGATTTTTTTATTGCATTTTCGCCCCCAAAAAGGCATATTGCCACTTTGTTGTAGGGGGCTACTATAAGGGACATAAGCATCAGAGATACTGTGTAGGAAATTGGGCAGCAAGATGTCGGTTAACGTTACTCTTGAACTTCTGCATGTCAGTAGAGTCGGGGAAGCAGGGACCCGGAAGGGAATTCCAAAATCTAGCTGTTCTGGGGAAGAAACTACTGGAGTAGGAGGCTCTCTTGCATCTAGGGACTTCTACTGTGAAGGGGTGGGACTTAGCTGCTTGTCGGGTCTGTCGGAGGCACCTTCGTCGAGGGGGTACAAGTGCTTGCAGTTCGTCAGAGTATTCACCGTTAAAGTACTTGTAGAACAGGCAGAGAGATGCAAGATTTCGTCGATGTGACAGACGGTGGAGTTTAGCTGACAGTTCAGGACCTATCAGATTAGCGACTCTCTTTTGAACCTTACCTAGGAGCGAGAGACTAGTGGCAGGTTCACCAGCCCAAATATGACAACAATACTCCATACATGGGCGAATGGTGGCCATATAAAGGTATAGGATACTTTCAAGCGTCAATAGCTTTATAGCACGGTAGAGAGAACCCACCTTCTTCGCAGAGGTCCTGGCAATGTTCTCAGTGTAATTTTCTCATGTTTCCTGTGAACGTTAGGCCGAGGAGTTTAAAAGATGTACTTTCAGATAAAGAGTCATTAGCCATTGCTATTGGCGGTAGGGAAGGTTTCTTGTAATTATTGAAGGAAACAAGTTTAGTCTTGGCAGCATTGAAGGTTACCATCCGTTTTTGTTCCCATTCCACTACGGATCGGAGGTCTTCCTCCAGTGTTTCAGCCATTTCTTTAGATATGTGTTCATTTGTTTTCCTATCGTGTCTGTTATAGAGCGTGGTGTCGTCAGCATACATACCCATTTCACAGACAATTTTGTCAGGGAGGTCATTTATGAATATTAGAAATAACAGAGGTCCAAGGATAGACCCCTGAGGCACTCCCGCATTTATATCATATTGTTTAGATGTACGACCGTCAAGGATAACCTGGATTTTTCTCTTATCTAAGAAGGATCTAATTATGTTATGTATTCTTCGAGTGATACCGTATGATCTGAATTTCTTGAAAAGACCCTCATGCCATACCCTGTCAAAAGCCTTAAATATATCTAGAGCTACCGCTCCACCCTCCCCCGCTTTGTCGAGTGAATGTTATATAGGTTCTAAGATTACAGTTAGGATGTCTGCTGTAGAACGGGGTTGCCTAAATCCATATTGTTGGTCAGTCAGAAGTTTAGCATCTGTAAGGTAATGGGCTAGAGCATGGTTAATTATTGTCTCAAATATTTTGGCGAAAAGTGGGAGGAGGCTAATGGACGATAATTTACTGGGTCATTTCTTTCGCCAGAATTCTTGAAAACTGGCACTACAGAAGCAGTTTTCCAGCAGGCAGGAAAGCAAGATTCATTAAGGCATTTGTTGTAAAGTTTGGAGAGAACTGGAGCTACTTAGGCGGCGCACTTTTTTAATAGCACAGCCGGGATGAGATAGGTCCACATGCTTTTGCAGTGTCAAGCTTTCTTATGATAGCATGCACCTGAGTAGGGGTGATTTTCAGAGTAATTAAAAGTTAATATGCTATTTTTTTAATTTGGTTTCTATATATCTGGGTATATTTAAATGGTATCAGGTTCTAAGTGACCTTATAGTCAGTGTATTCCTATATAAACTATGTTTATTTAATTTACTGCATTGTGATGTCGAGGCCTTTTTTATTTTAAATAATTTACGACCTATGTAAATTCACTTACTCTAAAATCCATTTATTTTTAGTTTCTTTCTATTTTGAGTAGGATATATTTGAATTTGAATATAATATTATGTATTATACTTTTTTATATCTTTGTTTAATTTTGTAGATGGCATTCGTTTATCTAGCTCTTTGGTTAAGTTATTTATTTATTTATTTACGAGCAGTTCAGCCCGGCTTTGCTCGGGCCCTATGTATTTGATTCATGTCCAGGTAACCTACATCGAAAATTTCAAGTGTTTAGACCGAAAATTGGCGGAGGAGTTTGGTAGAATCTGCAAAGGTCAACTCTTTCATCTTTAACCTCTTCGCAACCAAATTTTCTCCTCGAAACTGATTAAAAAGCTTGCTGCATGTCTGTAAGAATTTCAAATGTTTTAGACCGAAAATTGTCTGAATAGTTTGCTAGAGACAGCAAAGATCAATTCTTTTGAACATTGCCCCCTTGAGAGCTCAAATTTTCGGTCAAACCCCGATTAAAAAGATTGACCTATCTCTGAATACCTTTATGTAATATTTCAAATGTTTAGACCAGAAATTGACTAATTTGGTAGTGACCGTAGAGGTCAAATTTATTTTAACTGTGTGTGTGTGTGTGTGTGTGTGTGTGTGTGTGTGTGTGTGTGTGTGTGTGTGTGTGTGTGTGTGACAAAATCACGATGAAACACCGATTATCGTTAAATCATTAAAATTAAACAAAGTTGAGGTCAGTAGCAGATGGGTGACCATTTGGGAAAACTAGGCGCTGCATGTGTGAGGACATCGTCACTTCCCCGCAAATGCCGAACACCGTCATTTTCCCTGATAGCGTTATATAAGCAACTGGAGAACGCTTATGAATTTGATATCCCCATGAACCTCCTCCCCAGGAACACTCATCGGCTGACTTTAGAATTGTATGGCTAAGGTAGCGAAGTGTTACGCAAGTGTTCTTTTTATATCAGTTCTTTACCTTTGATTTAATAAAGAATACGACCCAAAAAGAAACATTCGCCAAAATAATTCACCTCTGAAGGATTTAGATATGCTATAAATCATTTATTTAATTATTATACAAAGGGGGTTCCAAAAGTAAAGCCCTCTATTTTTTTAACTAAAATAGTTGAAGAGCTACGAAGACAGGAGTGGTACCATTAAAACGATCGACTGTGCTCTAGAATGTATTTTTCTACATAGTTACCATCCATTCTCAATGCACTTTTGGCCGGAATTCAATTACGCATCTTTACTTCTCTGGCACATACCACGTGTCGCTTTCTGTAGTGTGTTACGTCATTAATATCTGCAACAGAGTGATGAAACTTTCAGATCATCATAGCAATACAATTTGCAATCCCTTCTGATCCATTCGGATGGAATAAAAAAAATAGAAGGCATTATTTTTAAACGCTCTTCGTATTGTTTTAAGAGTTTCTAAGAATTGAAGTATTTTGTTTGAGTGTTATGAGCATTTTCTCGTGTGGACATTTCAGTAAGTTTCTTATAAGTTAATTCAAATAAAATTAGTCAACTGTGACTCATGTTTACGTGATATGCGAAGAATTGAATCTTAAGTCATCATCTAATTTTCGACCAAGTAGTTCCATTTATTGTAAGCGGTTGCCTTGCGGTTGTTTTCTGTATTTTCCCAGCAATGGTATTTACTACATAATTGGCTTAGTCTAGATTGCATTATGAAATTCGTATATAGATAGATAGAGAGATAGATAGATAGAGAGATAGAGAGAGAGATAGAGAGATACCTTGTTTTTGAAAGTGAATTGGAGAGTGTATCATAACGAAGTGAAGAAAGAAAATCAGTCGGTTTTTTTTGTTTTGTTTTGTTTTTTCCATTCTTTCGAATCGCTTTTTCTGTTTAAGTTACTATAGACTCAATAGAAAACGACAACGTAAAGGATTTTTTCATTGTTGGTGTTTTAGTCTTTCCTGGCCTTGGTTAGCTAGTCCTCAAACTTTAAAATGTGTCCTCAAGTTTAGATATAAAGAAACAATGGTGATGCCATTTATGCTTTACTTTTTTATTTTTATAAGAGTTTTTGAAGTTGAAATATTTTCAGTATTATATTTGATAACGTGCCGGAATGTTGTTTTGTTATTTTAGATTTTAGTATTTTGTATTTATAACTTCTAGATCCGCAATTCCCAACCAGGATTTCGCGTAAAACTGTTTTTTTTTTTGTTTTTTTTTTTTTGAGAGCTGGTCAAGGCTTTCTTCAGGAAGTATTCATAAGCTATTATGACTTTACATAAGTTTGTTGTTGTTGTTGTTGTTGTTGTTGTTGTTGTTGTTGTTGTTGTTGTTGTTGTTTCGTTTGTTTTTGTCTGTTTTTTTTATTTTCGGACCTGATTTTGTTAGACATCTACGGAAATATTCTGAAAATTTTCAAGGAGTATTCTAACAATATTCTAACAATATTCTAACAATATTACAATAATATTATAACAATATTCTAACAATATTATAAACAATATTATAATAATATCATAACAATATTCTAACAATATTATAACAATATTATAATAATATTATAACAATATTATAATAATATTATAACAATATTCTAACAATATTATAACAATATTATAATGATATTATAACAATATTATAATAATATTATAACAATATTCTAACAATATTATAACAATATTATAATAATATTATAACAATATTATAACAATATTATAAACAATATTATAATAATATTATAACAATATTCTAACAAAATTATAACAATATTATAATAATATTATAACAATATTATAATAATATTATAACAATATTCTAACAATATTATAACAATATTATAATGATACAACAATATTATAATAATATTATAACAATATTCTAACAATATTATAATAATATTATAACAATATTATAATAATTTTATAACAATATTCTAACAAAATTATAACAATATAATAATAATATAATAACAATATTATAATATTATAACAATATTATAACAATATTATAACAATATTATAATAATCTTCTAACAATATTATATTAATATTAAAACAATATTATAACAATATTATAATAATATTATAACCATATTATAACAATATTCTAACAATATTATAACAATATTCTAACAATATTATAACAATATTATAATAGTATTATAACAATATTATAATAATATTCTAACAATATTCTAACAATATTCTAACAATATTATAATAATATTATAACAATATACTAACAATATTATAACAATATTATAATAATATTATAACAATATTATAACAATATTATAACAATATTATAATAATATTATAACAATATTATAACAATATTATAACAATATTCTAACAATATTATAACAATAGTATAATAATATTCGTACAATATTCTAACAATATTATAACAATATTATAACAATATTCTAACAATATTATAACAATAGTATAATAATATTCTAACAATATTCTAATAATATTATAACAATATTATAATAATATTCTAACAATATTATAACAATATTATAACAATATTATAATAATATTCTAACAATATTATAACAATATTTTAATAATATTATAACAATATTATAATAATATTATAACAATATTATAACAATCTTATAACAATATTTTAACAATATTATAACAATATTATAATAATTTTATAACAATATTCTTACAATATTATAACAATATTATAATAATATTATAACAATATTCTAACAATATTCTAACAATATTATAATAATATTATAATAATATTATAACAATATTATAACAATATTATAACAATATTCTAACAATATTATAACAATATTATAATAATGTTATAACAATATTCTAACAATATTATAACAATATTATAATAATATTATAGCAATAAAATTCTAACACTATTTTCAAACTACCATAACACATAACAATCAACGGGAATATATTGTCACACATAAGCCTATCAACCCTTTACAAATCAAGAGCGTGTTATTATAACGTATGTACAATGCACGCTGAGCAGTCGTCATGCGTGCATATGATTGTCTATGTAACATTTTGTGTATCAATGTATAAATGCAAGGTGTGTATGTCTGGGTTTTGTGTTAAAAGACAATTTCTTTTTACTTTAAACACAGTTTTTGCTCCCATTCTATATGTGCCCGTCTGGTTCAGTCGCAATGTCAAGTTTTCTTTGCTAGTTTTTACATCTTGAGCAATAAACATCCTCTTGGCTTACCGGACGTACGCTAAGCTAATAATTCGAAGATTGAAAATCAACCTCTCTCTCTCTCTCTCTCTCTCTCTCTCTCTCTCTCTCTCTCTCTCTCTCTCTCTCTCTCTCTCTCTCTATCTATCTCTATCTCTCTATCTCTCTCTCTCTGGATCAATCGAGCGGTCGTTAGCCTAATATCATAAAATATTTCTTTTTCTTTCTATTGCATCATCCTTAACGTTGCTAAATGAGGTCAACTTTTGTTATTTTCTAAACTTCATGATTTTTATCGTCCAATTCGGCTCGGTTGTTATTGTTACAAATTTCATTCTTGCCAAATGTTTATATTTTGTTTTTCAAAACTTTTATTTTCAAATACCTCAAGCGGAAATTTACAAAATATCCCACTTATACAGCTAACCTATTTGCTAGCTAATTATATGGCTCCTATTTGTTAAATTATTTGCAGAATATATTTCTTAAAGTAAAAACAATGACTTAATGGCTAAAGAATGGCAAACGTGGGCGATTCATGTGCAACCAAGTAAATTGCCTCGACGAGTAGATACTGATTTCAGAAGCAACCTGGTTATAAAAAGAAAAAATATTGATTGCATGATGAAGAAGAAATAAGATTGTAAAATATTTTCTTGTGTAGAGGTTTCTTAGAACATCATTATTGACAGGATTTCCGAAGGTAAAAGGTTGGGAAACATTGTTCAAGATCATTAAGTTGTTTGGTGCTAATGCTGCATAACACAAAATGCCGTGCACCTTTGCTGTCAAAAAATTCAATGAGAAAAGAAAACATTTTATTCTCTCCTTGTAAATATATTTCTAAAGGTCCACTTAGAGACATAGTTGACTTTTAAGACGCTAATATAATATTATACATGACGTTTTTTCGAACTGCCTCTGAATAAACTAAGAGGTTTATTTTTTGTAAGAGTCTTTTTGTGATTATTATTATTTGTTTTTCTCTTTTAAGAAGCCTTTATTCGTTTTCTTTACAGTATTTTTGTTGTGTCTACCTTTTCTATTGTTTTTTCTGGCCATTTTTACGCTTTGTCAGAATGTACAGACTCTTCTTTGTTCTCGAGGAGACAGCTTTCATCAATTCATATCAAAGTATGTCGTACAAAAATTTTGAGCCTAAGAGGATATATATGATTCGTTTCATTTTGTTGTTTCTCTTCTTTTTTAATGATGTGTCCACAGATATCAGTGAGAGGCTCTGTTTGTGGTTCAGTACTGCAATTGAAATAGTATTTTCAGTAATAAACGCGCCAAGTGGATGAACGTGTCTTCTTTTAGATGAGACCAAACACTTTTATAAGAATGGGTGTACATCTGTTTGTTTGTGGCGTGGCCCTAAGAAAAGATCATAATAAAAGATTCGAACAACGGGTTAAGGTTGAAAAGAATATATTGTAGAATAAAGTGTGCAAAGAAAAGGTTGTCAGCAGTTTCCGACTGTAAGTTAGACAGTCTGCAGTCTCGCTTAGGTCGTGATAATTCGGTATTTACTAATTTCTCACAACCTAAGGATGTGACAATAGGTCGGAAGGTGGAAAAATTTAGCCAGCGCTTAAAAATTTGGCCAGCACCAGGTGGAAAAATCTGGCTGCACTTGCAAACATAAGTCTGAGTAGCCCCGTCAGCATTACCCGATGAAGGGCATCAGACAACAAGCTATAAACTTGCTACTTGTGAAAGCCGAGACGTAAGGCCTAGGAGTGTAAACCTCCTAGGGCTACCAAAAACATTTATATCAGTTGGGCAACAAAAAGACTACCGAAATGGTTTAGTATCTGTCGGACTGACTATCGAACGTTTCGATGTTAGGGTTGCGATAATTCCTCACGAGTGTATGCGACTCAGGATTTTTATTAGGATTAGAAGAGTCTATTACGAGAGAATGAGAAAGTCACCATAACAGTCTGTCATAATTAAGTTTTCAATGAAATTTTCATTGTTAAATTTGTAGATTATGTGGACGTATCTAAACACAGTAATTTTTGTTTTCTTTTATTTTTAAGCTTGTATACCATAACGCACATATATTATATATATATATATATATATAAGTGAACGTGTCTGTGTGTGTGTGCGTGTGTGTGTGTGTGTGTGTGTGTGTGTGTGTGTACATTTCCCTATGACATAACTCTGTCAATTTAAAGTCTACAGACTCAAATTTGAGATACAGGGTACTGAGATTTGGGGAAATCTTTGTGATCGGTTTTCGGCCAGAAATTTGGCTGTAAAGGGGTCACAGTTCAACTATTTGACCTTTGAGAACTCTACCAAACTCCGCCGACAATTTTGAGTCTAAACACTTGAAATTTTAGATATAGGTTCCTTGGACATAGATCTAACTTAATAATTTGATGTAAACCCAAACCAAAAAATGTTAAGAGGTCATAATAGGGGTCAAAGTTTAATAAATTGACCGCTTTTTTTTTCTTCTTAACATACACTTCCAAACACCCGGCCAACACGGGCTGAAATGCTAGTATATCCATAAAAGTGAAAGTGCCTGTCTGTTTGTCTGTGTCTGTCTGTGTACATTTCCCTAAGCAATAACTTAATTATCAGTCTATAGACTCGAAATTTGATATACAGGGTATGGAGAGTTGGGAAAATGTTTGTAATCCGTTTTCGGCCAGAAATTTGGCTGTTAAGAGGTCAAAGTTCAATGATTTGACCTTTGAAAACTCTACCAAACTCCTCTGCCAATTTTGAGTCTAAACATGTTATATTTGAGATATAGGTTCTTTGGACATGGATCTAACTTAATAAGTTGATTTAGCCAAAAACAATAGATGTTAAGGGGTCATGATAGGGGTAAAAGTTTTTAAAAAAATTTACTTCTGCGGTCTCTACCAAATTACTCAGAAAACTTTTGGTCTAAACATTTGAAATTTTGCATAAAGGGTATTCAGAGATAGGACAAGCTTTTTAATCGGTTTGGGTCGCAAATTTGAGCTACCAATATATAAATGTATGTATGTATGTATGTATGTCTGCCTAAAACTTTCAACATAGTAGACTGATTTTCACATCAGTAGCGTTCTGAAACCCGACACTTCAGACGACAAATAACGAAAAATTGGCTAAAAACATTAATTTGTTCACCCTCAACTGAGCATTTTCGAAAGTTATCCACTCTTTTCGATTGACTAGCCTTAATTTAAACCTACGTCACTTCCGGTTTGGTGGTGGTCGTAACAGCAAAGACGTCACGTTTTTCCCGTTCTTTTCCTCCTTCGCGATACGGGTTCGAGCCTGTCTTGATACTACCACCTTTTTTTGTTTAACATACACCTCCAAACACCCGGGCAACGCCGGGCTGAAATATAGTATATATATATATATATATATATATATATATATATATGTGTGTGTGTGTGTGTGTGTGTGTGCGCGTGTCTATATTATATATGTATATATATATATATCATATATATATATATCATATATACATACGATTTATATATTATATATATTATATACATACATATATATACATGACATTATTTGAATATATATATACAAAATATATACATCATATATATAAATAATATATATCATATATATATATATACTTGATATATATATATATATGTATATATTTATATATATATATATATAACTATTTAATTCACTCACATAAAATTAATATACGAAGGTATAGATTTATGCGTAAACTTTAAGTATTTACTTCAAAAGTGCTCAATACGTAGGTAGAGCTAGTTAGTAAGTTATAAAATATATATGGCGATTAAGCTGCACTAAATATTCCGCGTTTCATCCATTCTAGGATTCCCCAGGCTTATGCGCGAATTCTGTGGTTGTTTGTCGTTTTTAGATGCGCATCTGCTATTGACATTTTAGTTAGCCAATCAGCTTTCTAGTATCCACCGCGCCCTTCCTATCAGCCAATGAGAATGCATTTATCGGAAAAAGGCCTATTTTACCTCTGGTTGACTTGTTCCTTTGTGTGTGCTCTATTTAGCCTGGATATTTAGTTTCTTGAACTGTTAGTGTTTTGTTTTTGTTTTTTATTTTTATTTTTTAATGTTAGTCTATATATAAATATATATATATGTGTACACACATATATATATATACATACATACATACATATGCATATATATATATATATATATATATATATATATACATGTGTGCGTTTTTCTTTATTTTTATAAAAATAAGCATTCCAGACATTAATTCAAATATACGAAGACATACCTATATATCTTTTTAATTATTATTTTTTGATCGATTAGATTAACAATTATTAATTTCAAATAAATACTCGGCGTTTTTACCATGTACGTACCATTTCAAAAAAGAATTTTAAAGTTAAATTAAATTTATATGCTATATTTTATTTTTATTAAATTGTAAGGCGAAAGTGCAGAACAGTTAAAAGCATCAACCCCATGTTAAGATTGGCTTTCTAAATAATAACGTAACTTTTTCAGCATAATTCGCACACTGCACAAGTACCAAAAATTCCAGCGTCCCGAATGCGTGCGTTTTTTTCAGACATTTACGAAAACATACCTATATATATATATATATATATATATATATATATATATATATATATATATATATATATATATATATTTGTTTATCTAATCGGTAAATGAATATATATATATATACATATATTTGTATTCATTTATCGATAAGTTAAACAAATATAATTACACACACAGACATATATATACACACACACATACACAAGTTGATTGGTGGAGATATGATGAGTGATGTTTGTGCTCCACATCAGACGAGGTTATGTATTTAACTCAGGGTACATTAGTAAAAAAAATATAGGAAAAAGATATTAAAATATTTTATAATAATAGGGAGAAGGTAGCATGAGGTAGTGGGGGGATCTGGGTAGTTGATAATATAAGGAAGAGCGCATTGCAATTAAAACGGGGTTTTAGAATTGTAAAAATAAGAGATAGAATAAATATCTAGAAATTTTCCATGATAAGCTAAGGGGCTCAGCATACACGAATGAAGACCTACCTAGAATGGAAGTGAATATTTGTCAGATAAAGTGG
>NC_136482.1:73438854-73568854 GCF_053919585.1 Euprymna scolopes | reverse complement strand
AACGCTAGTATATCTATAAAAATGAACGTGCCTCTGTCTGTGTGTCTGTGTACATTTCCCTACGCAATAACGCTGTCAATTTTCAGTCTACAGACTCGAAATTTGATATGCAGAGTAAATCTTTGTAATACGTTTTCGGACAGAAATTTGGCTGTTAAGGGATTAAAGTTCAACGATTTGACCTTTAAGAACTCTACCAAACTCCTCCGCCATTTTTGGGTATAAACAATTGAAATTTTAGATATAGGTTCCCTGGACATGGATCTAACTTAATAACTTGATTTGAGCCCAAAACAATAGATGTTAGGCGGTCATAATAAGGGTTTAAGCTAAAAAAAATTGACCGCATTTTTTTTTTTTTTTTTTTTTTTTTTTTGCTCAACATACACCTCCAAACACAATGTCGAGCAGTGATCCGGTTTTTGTATTTGAAAGGACGCACACCACAGGAGACTTTTGATGAAATGAAAGACACTTATGGTGATAATGCCCCATCATATGACCTTATAAAACGCTGGTATCGTGAATTCAAACATGGCCGGAAATCTGTGGAAACAGCTCCACGACCTGGTCGCCTCCCTTCTGCCATTGATGAGGCATCTGTCCGTCATTTTGGAAGATCGGCGCATGACTATTCGCCAAATAGCCCAAAATGTCAAGATTAGTACAGGGTCTGTGGAAACTATAATTCATGACCATTTCATATGCATAAAGTGTCTGCCAGATGGATTCGCAGGTTCCTCACACCATTCCAGAAGCGAGAACGCGTCGAGTGCTCGAGGATGAATTTGGAGATGTGCCAAGAAGATGAGCCAAAATTTTTCAAAAGGATGAAGCCTGAGTCCATCACTATGATCCAGTCAATGCAGTGGAAGCACTTGGTCTCACCACCTCCAAAGAAGGCAAGGGTGCAACCCTCCGCTGGCAAGATCATGCTCACAGTCTTTTGGGACCAGGACGGAGTAGTGATGACAGATTTCCTGGCAAAGGGTACCACAATTACAGGAGCCTATTATGCTTCACTTTTGAGGAAATTAAGGGAAGCTATCAAAATCAAAAGTCGGGGCAAGATCAGCAAATATACCCTCCTCCTACAGGACACCGCTCCGGTCCACAACTCGCATGTCGCCAGATCAGAAGCACGGGCGTGTGGTTATGAAATCTTCCCCCATGCTCCCTACTCTCCTGGCCTTGCACCCTCTTACTTTCACCTCTTCACAGCCATGAAGTTGTTTTTGAAAGAAAAGCGTTTTCCAGATGATGCAGCCTTGATTTCTTAAGTCACATCATTGTTGGAGGACCAACCTGGGGTGTTCTACAAAAACGGTCTCCAGGGCTGCATCAAACGATGGGAGAAATGCATAACTCTGGGTGGTTCCTATGTAGAGAAAGACTAATAACTGTGCCAAGTTTCGTTGCTCTACTGCTATGGGAAGTGGGTCAAGGGCATTACTTATTGCACGCCCCTCGTAGAAAAAAAATTAAATGGTAGTTTAAAATAAACTACAGAAGCCTTGATAGGACTAAATAAACTTCATTTAGCCATGTATTTTTAATGATTAATTCGACGATTAATTCGATAGTTTAATTCTTTTTTTCATAAACGATATATATATATATATATATATATATATATATATATATATATATATATATATATATCGCTTATAAAAAAATTAAACCTTTTACTTAATCGTCAAATCAAACGTTAAATATATATATATATATTTATATATATATATATATATATATATATATATATATATATATATATATATATACACACAACCCCCGAAGTTATGTAAAGATGATGTTGGCCAGTACCAGATGGGTGACTATTTTGGAAATGTTAGACGTCGTATGTATTTAAAACAAATCCTGCATCTAGTATCACGCTTGGTTTACCATAGGTGAAATAACAAGAAATTGCCGAAAGAAATTATCGTATTTTTACCAAATGCGCAGTTATTTATCGATTTTTTTTTTTATTCCTCACAGCATTTCCTATTTAATGGTATATTAGCAATATTGGGCACACCAAAAGAAATTATTCAGTTTTTTTGCAAAAATAATGAAAATATATAATGTTTTTGCTCATCTGAAAGATAATAATTATGATTAACATCTTCAACAAATTTCACACTTCAAAACACAAAAGATGAAAAGATTAACACATTCAAAATTCGGATTTTCAACCTTAAAATCTGATAGGTGCGCAGTTGTTTTTTTTTTTTATCTACAGTCCTCACCCTCCCTACAATACAATATATTTGTTCAGTTTCGGCTGATAATTTTAAGCATATTTATTCTCACAAATTAAGTGGAGGGGTTGTAGTTATACATGATGTATAGGCATTATGTATATTAGATACTATATATAATGTATATAAGATTTTATGTCGATATTATAATTCGATGCCTCCGTTCAGTCTCGAAAGACAAATAATACCCTCTGTAAAGGCAGCTGCACGTGTAATTGTAAGGCGAGGGTTGCACAATATCCAATCACACTTCTCCAGGGCAACTGGAAACAATGCCGAGATAAGCAGGGAGCACATACAACATCTGGAAGCCCCAAATTGTCGTCCATTTAATACTGATCAGGTTAAATGTTGCATTACTTCGGTGATCCCGCTGGAACCGGTGTGTCAACATGATTATGGCGTATATTATGATATGCATATATAATGTATATATAATGTATATAAGGTTTTATCTGGATATCAGACCTTATATATATTTTAATATATATATATATATATATATATATATATATATATATATATCAGATTTTATGTAGATATGACATATATTAGATATTATATATCAGGTTGACAAAAATCTTCCTGTGATTTTTAAATGTTAAATTCCGATGAACAAGTGCATTTATGCCAGTAACGTAAAAATCTTACGTTCTGGTGGCGATGAAGTCGCTGAAGGCGCTTTTGATATCGCTTAAGTTTTGAAGCGTTTCTTACGTAGAAAGTTGTCGAGATGCTTAAAAAAATTGGTAGTCGGTAGGTGATAGGTTTGAAGAGTATAATCGATAATCGATGGGAGTGAGTTTTGTTCTACTTTTGAAGGGTCAATTCAAGAAGGTGCTGTTGGATTTTTTTTTTTTTTTTTTTTTTTTTTGACGAGAATTTGGGCCTTTTTCTGTTGACGAATGCTGGGTGTTTTGTCGAAGTTTTTGATGCATCTCATCCATTTGTTGACAGTATTTCTCTGCCGTAATGTTTTCACCTGCATTTAAAAACTGTAATGGATAGACCGGTCGCAGACCAGCAAACAGTCTGCATGATCTTCTTTTGATGCAACCCTAGTAAGGAAGGTGACATTTCGTAACGGCGTTTCTTTTGGTTGTCGTTCAATTCGTGAAGCACCCATTTATCAAGGTTTTTGTCTTTTCAATCTCTTTCAAGTAGTTTACAATCATCGTATACGTTATGTCTAATTCAGAAGCAAGTTCTCAAACAGTTGTGCGTGGATTGGCTTCGACTAAGGTTCTTAATTGATCGTTGTCAACATCCGATGGCCGACCACTACGCTCATCATTTTCAAGTTTTCCGTCACCGCGACAAAATTTCTTCAACTACCATTGTGCTATGCGTTCAGTTCAGTAGTGGTTCCTGGCTCAAATGCTTCGTTTATATCGCAAGCAGTTTCAGCAGCTTTTCGGCCTAGCTTGAATTGAAATACGAAAATTATGTGAATTTGCTTTTTCTATCTTGTATTCAACGTTCTGAAAAAAGAAAATTGTTTTGAAACAATTGTAATTTAAACGATTAGATAAAGCGAAAAACGCTCTTTAAAATGATATATAAAGTAAAGGTATTTTAACGAAAATTTGTTTGAAAATACATCATTTGAAATCAAACTTATGAATTCCGCAAGCACCCTTATATTATATATAAGTGTGTATATACATAATGATGTATATTATATATATAGCAAAAAACTCCGACTTTGAATGGGTCGCACGAGTATATACGTTTTCACTATGCTCATAAAAGTATATTACTTTCTTCGTTTTTTCTGCCACTTTTTTCCTGTTTTGCGCTTAATATAGTCAAAAAAGTTAAACTGTAAGAAATCTCTGAACTAGTGTCTTTTGTGACGCGATATTTATTGATTCCGGCAATATTTAGCTGACAATTATGTTTACAGTAATAAATGAATGAACCCTTATTGGTTTTTTAAAAGCAATATAACTACAAGTAAAAAAAAAAAAGACATTTTCGTTTCATTTGAAGACCGTTAATGTGACAATGGCAAATATTTTTGCGAAAGAAGAAAAAGTAATTTCATAATAATATTGATCCTAACAGACAATTATCATTTTTAAAAAGTATATTATTTTTAACAGTAAACTATACACAATGATGTAGAAAGTAGCATGAAATATCACATGGTATCGTTCATACGTAAATAAATTGTTTGTTTTTTTTATAATTATCGTAATGGTCTTGATATTTCTTTTGATATTTTCATATTTAAAATATTAAATTGTTTTTGTTTTTTATCTTTTTTTTTGCCGTGCAGATCGCTGTCAGGCCGCATTATTGGCGGTGTGTGGTGGTTTTTCGTCCTTATCATCATTTCGTCCTATACAGCTAATCTTGCCGCCTTCCTCACGATTGAACGGATGCTCACCCCAATTGAATCAGTTGAAGATCTTGCAAAACAAACGGAAATCGCATACGGAACAATCGAATCTGGAACTTCTAAACAGTTCTTCAAAGTCAGTTCTTTTCTTTTATTGACTTACGCTTTTTTGGCGTTTTTTATTGTATTTTATTTGTTTTGTTTTTATTTTAATTATTTCTGATTTTTTTAAAGCATGTATTGATATAAAACAAATGTTTTCACATACGTGTAGTGACTGAATCAAGATGCGGTTTGAACGGACGCTAAAAAGCAAATGGCTCTTATTCTACCTTCTTTTTCGCTTCGTTTGGATTCGCTCTTCACTTCTAATGTCAAGTTAGTTTTCACATAAATGTGTTAACTTAAAATACGTTCAGCCAATGTAAATCGTTTTTAATTCCAAAAATAACAATCATGTGTCAATAATGCGAGAAAAAAAACAGCCAAAAATTAGAGATTCGAACTCACCGAAGTATCCGAGAACGTTTGGTCAACACCTCCTGTGCTTTTGGTCTGGAGAAGCATCTCGCGCGCACACACGCTAGCCAGAGTCAGGTACACATAAACTTATTTCTACTGGCAGTTACAAACGCACTAACGAAGTTAACAAACACATATACACATTGCCACGCCGCCAAATACTTACAAAAGTATATTACTTACATACATATATTATTCACACTACGAACATATTGACATACACATCTCTTAGCTTTGTGACTCCTTACTCAGCTTTCTTTATCAAACAAGAGTTTGCATCAATGAAAACTTATTGAAAATAATTTTTATATCTTTATACAATTTTGGATATAAAAATGTTTCATTTTTTATCAATTTTTTTCATTTTAAAAAATCTGCTCATGTTTTAGTTAGCACTTGCTAACTGGTGACCCTTTTGGGCTCTCATTGTTTTATTTATTTTCATTTTAATAATACTTGCACTTTTAGTATTCTTCATTTTCTTAGGGAATTTATATGAATTGTTAGTGTGGGATCATGCTACATACGTAAGCATCCGGCTTGAATAACAATTTTGTTTTATTTTGATAGCGTACGAGCGGCGTGAAATAAGTAATGCCCCTGACCCACTTCCTGTTGTCTGATCTAACTGAACTTTTGCATGTGCAATGATTTATATCTCCACGCGTTATGTGGCAAATTACAGCTCGGAACTAATTGTCTTTCTGTTTTACAGGTGTTTGAACTGAGTCAGGTTTGAAATGGAGCCTGTTGAATGTCGAGCAGTGATCCGGTTTTTGTATTTGAAAGGACGCACACCACAGGAGACTTTTGATGAAATAAAAGACACTTATGGTGATAATGCCCCATCATATGACCTTGTAAAACGCTGGTATCGTGAATTCAAACATGGCCGGAAGTCTGTGGAAGCATATCCACGACCTGGTCGCCTCCCTTCTGCCATTGATGACGCATCTGTCCGTCAAGTTGAGGCTGCCATTTTGGAAGATCGGCGCATGACTATTCGCCAAATAGCCCCAGATGTTAAGATTAGTAAAGTATCTGTAGAAACTATCATTCATGACGATTTCATATGCATAAGGTGTTTGCCAGATGGATTCCCAGGTGGCTCACACCATTCCAGAAGCGAGAATGTGTCGAGTGCTCGAGGATGAATTTGGAGATGTGCCAAGAAGATGAGCCAAAATTTTTCAAAAGACTGATTACACAGGATGAAACCTGGGTCCATCACTATGGTCCAGAGACCAAAGCCCAGTCAATGCAGTGGAAGCACTTGGTCTCACCACCTCCAAAGAAGGCAAGGGTGCAACCCTCCGCTGGCAAGGACATTCTCACAGTCTTCTGGGACCAAGACGGAGTAGTGATGACAGATTTCCTGGCAAAGGGTACCACAATTACAGGAGCCTATTATGCTTCACTTTTGAGGTAATTAATGGAAGCTATCAAAATCAAAAGTCGGGGCAAGATCAGCAAAGGTACCCTTCTCATGCAGGACAACGCTCCGGTCCACAACTCGCATGTCGCCAGATCAGAAGCACGGCCGTGTGGTTATGAGATCCTCACCATCCTCCCTACTCTCCTAACCTTGCACCCTCTGACTTTCACCTCTTCACAGCCATGAAGTTGTTTTTGAAAGAAAAGCGTTTTCCAGATGATGCAGCCTTGATTTCTGAAGTCACGTCGTGGTTGAAGGACCAACCTGGGGTGTTCTACAAAAACGGTCTCCAGATCTGCATCAAACGATGGGAGAAATGCATAACTCTGGGTGGTTTCTATGTAGAGAAAGACTAATAACTGTCCAAGTTTCGTTGCTCTGCTGCTATGGGAAGTGGATCAGGGGCATTACTTATTGCACGCCAAATCATCAATTATACATTGCATATGTTTGGTGTATTAGACAACAATAGAAAAGTGTGTAGACAAGTTTTGTAGCAACAAAAAATAGGATAACACTGAATTAAGACAAAACATAACAATTGGCTGTCCATAAGACTTCTTCTTTACTAGCCGAAGACAGAACATATAAGTGTAATATCATAACATATACTACACTACGATCTTAGCCAAAAGTACAATATAGTGTCACATTGATGCCGAACAGAACTTTGTCAAAAAAAAGAGAATGTCGAAAACGTGACCTTTCGCCTTTTGTGATCGTAAGAAAAAAGAAAGAAAAATATGCACGTGACTGTCATGACATAAAATATGCACGTGCTTAGAAAGATGGCATGAGTCTGCACTAAACGAATCGTCACTTTTGAGATCGAACTCGTGACGCATAGTAAACATGACCACTTAAGCTTGTTCACTAAGCCGACGGCTCTACATTTGGCGCCCACTTTTATTATTTAAGTAAAGGTCAGGTAATGTGGTTTACTAAAACATAAACAATCGAGATGATTAACTCGCTTATAATTCTTTTCCTTCAGTTATGTTGACCTTTATTCAAATGTTTTTCGCGTGTCGTCTTATATAGCAACCCGAAATAAAAAGTAGAGCAAGTGCCTATTTACATGTCATATTTACAGAATATAAATCGAAAAAATAAGTTGTTGTTTTTTTTTACTTCCTATGTTTTTTCTTTCCTAATCTAATTCCGATGAGCTTTGTAAATATTAAACATCTTTTAAAAAAATAATATTGTCATGTTTGTTTTACTATTTAACATGTTTACCGTTTAAAATGTATTTATAACCTTAAGTTTAAATTTCTATTTTCCTTTGTCTGTCATGCTTAGGTGTTGAATAACATGTTTATGAACGTTGGGGCATCTCTATAATAGGTCAACCACTAAATTGTTCGCTATTCGTAGGTAGAGTCATCTGAACAAGAGGGGGTCAATCATTATCAAAGTACTTCTCTTTTTGGTCCATTTTGATGTCAGAAAGTACGAAAAGGGAAGGAAAAGACCACAAACTGTCTCTTCATATTGTTAATCAATCTTCTGACTCGCTTGTGTTCTGGGGTTGATAGTCCCTAGCCGATCGGCTGATTCGTTGCATTGTCAAGCTTAAGTTTGAAATTACATTTACATCACTAACTTGTTATTTAATATTTCGAAAAAAAGAATAGGTTTTATCTTTCCCCTGAAACCTTATAAAATCGAACATTCCTCTACAATTGCGAACTACAACTATAGCAGAGGTGTTTACAGAACGTCAGAGGTCCCAGTGTGTGGCGTGGTCCCTGGCCTTAGTGGAGGCAATTTGGACAACGATAACATCTTTGAATACTGCCAGGAATCATACCGACAATTAATATAAAATTGTTTATGTTATGTTATAGAGAATGAGAAGATGAAACTTATTAAACGGACATGCATGCATATTACAATGGAAATGAAACATTGAGTAACATTAAGGTCATCAATTAGCAAATTTTAACTTAACATGGACAGAGTTTTATAAATGAAAAATGAAGGAAAACATTAAATCACAAAACCATTTTTAGTCAGAAATGTTTATTTGACAAAGTTTACAAACTGATGGTTTTGATAGGAAAATGTTCAGTGAATTAGCATATACAACATCTAAGGATGCTTCTCTCTCTCTCTCTCTCTCTCTCTCTCTCTCTCTCTCTCCCTCTCTCTCTCTCACACACACTCTCTCTCTCTTTCTCTCTCTCTCTCTCTCTCATTATATATATACGTATGTGTGCATGCGTGTGTGATTAATAGAAAATGTGACATTCTGTCAGTGTGCATTAGTTTACATTATTCCCGTTAGTGTGTATGTGAAGATGTGTTTGTATCTTAGTTTTTCCTCCGTCCCTTACCCGACCGGACGGAGGGGTGTACGTTCTTGGATCCTTTCGATGCGCCGACTGGAGAACTGCTTTTAGTTGTTTATTTTCTCGTTTTATGAAAGTTTCCACGCTTGCATCGGTTTGTTAGATTTGGGATTTAAAACTATTTTCATTGGTTGAAAAATGTTGAACGTTCCCATGAAAACTCTAATCTGTTTTAGAAGTGACAGTAGAGGTTGTGAGTCAACAAATCTTGTATAAGGTTGGTTCCACAGTTTTTACCGATTTAAAATTGTTATCTCCAAAATGAAAACTTTTTTTTTTAATCTTTATGCATATCAATAACGATTTTGTCAACCAATTCATTTTGCTTGTAAAAGGCCATTTAAATATTTTGTAATCCTTAAAATAAGTAATAATCGGAATGAAAGATGAGGCAAGATTTTTCAACCAAGTTAAAGAGATCTGTGGTCATGATGTTAGACGACTTTCTATCTGTTGACTAAAATCGGCCATTTTCAGGTTAGACTTGGTAAAAATATTGCAGAAAATATGAATAATGTTTTAATAATCTGAAAGAAAAGTTTGAAATTAATTATGGTGATATGTCAAAGTAATAACAATATGCAAAACAAATCACAATGGGTTAAAATGCTCTTCTACGAACTGACAAAATTTTTGCATCCAATTGATACCTTATACAGATGTTTGCACGTCTAAACCAACAATAATATTAAGAATCAACTGTAGAATTATATAATAACAAGCTTTAAATAAATCAACTGTGATAATTTCGCGAGCGCCATCTGCACATTTCATTTCTCAAATCGAATGGCCTTTCGTAATTTTTTTAAACTTCCTCATACTTTTCTTGATAAATGGTCGGAAATGAATTATTGTATATGAATTGCACGTCCTCATTTCTCCAACTCCTATCATCAATCAACATCAAAATGTCAAAAAGTGATTCTCTGAAACAGGTGATTAATCGACTTGCTTTTTAATAGTTATTTTTTAATTATTTTTTTACCCTTATAAATCACAAACGAGTTATATTGTCATTTGAACATAAGGGGCTTTTATATACCAACAGTTGAAAAACAAGATGCCTGTTTGCATTACATTTAAACGGGAGGGAAGCGAAAAAGGGGAGGTAATTCTACAACCTAGCAGTTCGAAGTAAGAAACTATTAGAGTACAAACCTTACTGTCATCTAAGGACCTCTACATAGAAGGGATGAGGTTTTGTCGCCTGTGTGTTAAGTCGGGATAGTTATGCCTAGAGGTCACAAGTGCTATGAGTTGGTCAGAACATCTTTTCCATTAAAGTACTTGTAAATCAAGCACAGAGGTGCAACATTGCCGCGATTGGTTGAAGCTTAGTTTACATCGCTGAATCTATTAGATATGAGATTCTTTTGAGATTCTGTATAAAAGAGAAAGACATAGATGCATTAGCCCAGATATGGCAACAAACCATTATGCATGTGTGAATGGTGGCTTTGCAGAGATATAGGATACTAGTAAGTGTGAAGAAAGAGAGGCCACCTTGCTTCAGCGTCCTTGGCAATGTATTGAATGCATTTTTTTCCAATTCACGTTGCCTGTTAACGTTAATCTGAAAAGTTTTAACGATAAGCTCTCAGTTAGAGTGTTATTAATCAGGGCAATCGGTGGGTTAGAAGGTTTCTTGTCATTGTGAAAGGAAATAAGTTTATTCTTAGTAGCATTAAATATTAAATTGTTCCCTAGAACGACGCTGTCCAAACAGGAGAAACTCTACGCTTGGCGCCACTCTTTTATTAGTTCCGCAAAGGTCAAATAACCAAAACTGACACAATCGTTTATGATTAACTTCCACTCAAATTGCTTCTTTTCCTAGCATGTATCTTCAGTTACGGTGACCTTTAGGTAAACTTTAAATGTAGTTCTGTATGTCCGAAAGTAGAAAATCCAGCGAGTGTCTCTTTCCTCAATAAATCACTGTCTTATCTTTTAGATTGCAAAGAAACTGTTCGCTTTTGAGAGAATCTTGTAAATAATTCTGTCGTCTCTTCAATGAAACTTCAAGACGTCAGATTTTAAAAGATATTTTTCTTATACTTTGCTACAAATTATCCCCCATTCTATAATAAAGTCCAATGTGTGTATATATATATATATGGCCATTCTTCATAAAAAATTATAGCAAAAAAACTATGCTTCGCCAGTGTAGACACAGATATTCATATGAAATAACATCACAATCTACGAGCTTAAAAAACAAGAAAAACAGAAAACATCTCAAACTTTAATGTTAAAAAATACGTGAATCTATATAGAATGCACAAAGAAAATTTTAAAAAATGTCACGTTATTGAAATAGATTGGAAGCGGGAATATCTGTCTGCTATTTACATTTATTTTCTTAATTACTTTAAATACTTTAAATGAATTAGCTCGGCAGTTATTTACATGCTCAGATATATATATATATATATATATATATATATATATATATATATATTGACATTGAGAATTCCACTTTCGTAAATATCCGTTGTTTCCTGAAGAGGTCTCTGGTTACTAAATAGTAGAAGACCGAAACATGCTCATGACTGTGTAGCAACAAATTACTGCTTATGAAAAGACAAATTGAAAATGTAACTTGCTCTACTTCCATATTGAGCACTCTTGTATTAAGCTCGTTATATTTCACTGGTTAACCTACTTTTGAAAAATAGCAACCTCAGATTATACATATATATATATATATATATATATATATATATATATATATAAAGTAAGATGATTGATAATTTATAATTAAAATTAAAAATTAAAAATCGGTTACACAAAGAAGAACAAACATAATCAATAAATTGTACGATCGTTTCGGAAACGATGTTTTTATTGAGATAGACAATAAGTCTTGGACAATAATTTTATCATTTAGTTTTTTTAAACAAAGTCTCCTCATCAGCAAAAATATTCAGTGGAGTTATTTTAAAGGCACCAAACATAAACCTAGCATTTTTATCTGGAAAATATTTAAAATATAAAGGAAAATAATTACTTTTTTGATGTTGATAAACAAAGTAATTAAATAAAATTTTTATGTTGATAAACAAAGTAAGATAAAATGAAAATAAAATTAAAAATAAAAATGAATACAATAAAATCGGGTGGAAAGGTAATGTTAATAGAGGATATTTTAAATATTTCTAATAAAAATATATATACCTTTTAATGATTCGCATTCTAAAAGTCGTATCATCGTCAATGCATTCATTGGGGTGTAAAATGTAGTTTATGAATGCTTGAAAATGTTTATATATACAAACTTTCAAGGAAACGCTAATAGAATAATATTATCAGTTTAAAATCGTTAGTAACGCTAAATTTGAAATCACCTTAAATATTTCAATTACAAGGGAGATAATTATAGTCAAATAGAAAAATAAAGAATTTTACTGTTCATATACATATATTTAATGGTTCGCCTTCTAAATTAGTTATAAGTTGAATTTTTTATATAATAAATGAATCTTATTGGTTGTAATTAAATAAAAATATTATTTTCAATAGTAATTATAATATTTATAGAACTTATATTAATAAAGATAATAACATATAAATTCAAAGTGAAATAGATAAAATAAAATAGAAAATGATGGTAAAAGTATCAGATAAGATAATAATAATAATAATAATAATAATAATAATAATAATAATAGTGATAAAAAATATAATAATAAGAGTTATTAATTTATAAATTATAAATTTTAATATAGATTAGTAATAAGAAAATTTTATGATTTATGGTGGATCTAATTTGTCGAACCTAAACCAACGTTTATGAATGCATCCTGAAAAAATTTCGTCTTTTAAGTTTAAGAGAATGGATTTATTTTTATTATATGTTAAAATCTTGAGGGCTTCATATCTACAAAGTGCAGAGAATCTGTCTTCCCGGCATATATGCTTTATAAGATCCTATTATTTCCCATTTTAAGTTGAATGGAATATTTCTATCATTGAGTCGCCAAATATGTTTAGATAAAGCAATCTGGTTTCTCAAGGAAGGATTTTTAAAGGAGTGCTTATGCGTTGAAATCCTATGTTTAATAAGTCCAGGAACCGAAGTAAATTACATTTTGTTGAATATATTTGTTGTCGGCTAGATTAGGAGTGGTATTGGTAAGTAATAGGTTTGGTTGTATTTGATTGGTAGATTGATTAATGACGATGGTGTTATTAATTAACTGTGTGGTAGGGTTAGAATGTGAAAAGGGATTTGTATGGTTGCTATTAACATAATTTATATCTGGGGTTTATGACACTGTGCAGCTATAAATCACATTTTTTTTATCTTGCAGGTATCTTGTAGAAGACATTTATTTTTTCTTCTACAGTTACAGCCTGCTATAATTTCTATATTTGAATTTTGTATCTTACTATTTTTTTATTTTTAGAACTAATTATCTTTTATGTAGGTTTGCCATATTTAAGTAAGATACTTTGACCGTGTTTTTATTAAAGATTTTATTGTGTCTATGAGATTCTTTAAAGGTTTTTCTAATAGTTTAAAGAATTTTCTGGCTATGTTTGTCTCAAGACTTTTAGAATATGGAGGGTTGAACCATATGATTTCCCTATGTCTGTTTTTACGCTTACGGATTTTGTTTTGTGGTTTATTTGTGTTAGTGACTAATGCTTGCGGTTTAATTTGGTTTTGTATTGTATTTCGATTATTTTTTGCCATTCGTATGCGGGATAACATGGCCATGTAATAGGTTATTATGTTTTTAATGGGTTTATTGCAATTATTATAGTTTTCAATGCAGTTCATGTTTTTATCATTTTTATTTAGGTATTTGATTTTGATTTGTATCCTGAGTTTTTAAGGGGTTCATTGTAATATTTTGTGTTTTTGCTAAATATGGATTTGTTAGAAGATAGTTTAGAAATTCTTAAAGAGACATTGGGAACTATTGATTTCAACAATGACTTGGAGTGGTTTGATTCATTATGTACACATAGTACAGATTGGTTTGGTTTATGATAGGGTTCAAAAGTAGAGTTTTCAAGATTTAAGGTTACGTCTAAGAAATTAACTATTTATTTTATTAAGGTCGATTTTTATAGTAAGTCCATAATTTTTTAAGAATTTATGTAAGGATTTAATTGCTTTTTCATAATGCTTATTTGTGGAGTTTGTTTCGAAAATTGCATCATCTCTGTATTTGAACTGTTCATGGGGTATATTATGAATTTCATCTAAAAGGAAAAGGCCAACGAGATCAGTGACGTGTGCTGAGTCTGTCGAGGTCATTAAAACGTTAAAATGGTCAGAGGTATTGTTTCTGGTCCAGTATTTGTTGTCAAATGTTATTTTTTTACAGTGGGATCACCACTTATCAAGGCCCGGAAGCCACTCGGGGATAAGGGTTATTTTGTGTACAATAATCAATGGGATAATATCGTAGTAATAGTTGGTATTGGAGATCTGATAAAGTGTCTTAATTAAGGGGGCGATTAATAAGGAATTTGTTTATGTTGGACTTGAATACCTCCAAGTTGTAGCCAGGTGGGAAACAGGCAAACGGAAGAGAATTCCACAGGCGTGCACTTCTCAGAAAAAAAGCTTTGTTCATGGAATCTACGTTTTGATTTAGGCACAGATAAAGAGTGGGGGAAATTACTGACAGTGATTTAAGCTAGACGGATGTTTATCATGAAGGATTGGCGAGGGGGGACCAGAGATAGGAGTTCGAACTTGCCATGGAAATAACGATAAAACAAAGACAGGTTCGCAACGTCTCTTCTGTGGGAGAGAGGTTGCAGGGAAGAGAAGAAGTCTATTTTGTACTTTGTCAAGGCAAAATAGGCTGTTTTTTGAAGCTCCAGCCCAGATGTGGCAGCAGTACTCCATCTTTGGTCGTACTTGGCTTTTATAGAGATAGAGAATTGCATCAGTAGTGAGATATCTTCTGGAGCGGTAGAAGGATCCCACTATTTTCCCAGCGGCCCAGGCAACAGACTTGATATACGTGTTCCATTTCAGGTCAGGAGTAGAGATCAAACCTAGAAGCTTGTCAAAACATGACGGCTCCCCAAGATGAGAGCCATCCATTTCAATTGATGCTAGATGAGGAACAGAGCGTTGATGATGTAAAGTTAGGAGTTTGGTTTTAGATGCATTAAAAGTAACCAACCATCTTTTCCCCCACTGAACCACGCGCTCAAGATGAGAGGAGAGGAAATCAGAGAGAGCTTTGTCATTTACGGCCTTTGATGTGTTGCCGTAGATGGTCGTGTCATCAGCATAGATGTCAAAGAATGATTTAAGTATGTGTTTTGGGACATCATTGATGTAGATCAGGAAAAGAGTTGGGCCCAAGATGGACCCCTGGGGGACTCCAGCATTAATACTGTGGGCCTCTGATTTCTGCCCATCAACCACTACTCTTATGAACCTATCAGAGAGAAATGATTTAATTATTGAGAAAACATTTCCAGTTATACCGTAGCTGGAAATCTTGTGAAGTAGGCCCTTATGCCAAACATTATCGAAAGCCTTTGATATGTCAAGAGAAATTGCTCTAGAAAACAAGCCTTTGTAGAGAGATTCATTTATCCTATAGGATATACCTGTTAACACATCAGCTGTAGATCTAGCAGAACGGAAACCACTAAGGAGGTTATTTCTGCTGAGGTGGTTGACTAATTCTTTATTTAATATGGATTCCAGTAATTTACTCATGACACACAGGAGACTTATTGGTCTGTACTGAGAGGGAGATGACTTATCACCTGAGTTCTTAAATACAGGGCATACTGACGAGGTTTTCCATGGTGTTGGAAAGCACTTCTCCTTAAGGCAATGCTTAAACAGTTTTGTAAGTATGGGGGCAAGTTCAGGTCGAAGATTTTTCAACACTATAATTGGAATGCCGCTTGGGCCAGTTGCTTTACTGGAATCAAGGTTCTTGATTAGTTTGGCAACCTACTGCACAGATATTTGTATGTTGGATAGTGTGTTGTCTGTTGTAGGAGGAAATACGGGGAGTTGATGACCTTTGTCGCAGACGGTAAAGTTAGCTGCAAAGTTCTTGGCAAATAGTTTGGCCTTGTCTGATGCTGATGAGATGACCTCAGGTCCATTGATGACGGTTGGGATAGAACGCACGCATCTGTTCAGGATCCTGTTTGCTATTTGCCAAAACTGGTGAGAACCAAGCCGCTGCTCAGCTACTTTGGATTTGATGGACTGAGCATATAGCTCTCTTGCATTTTTATTACTCTTTTACAGTGGTCTCGTCTGGTGTTAATTATTTTTCGTACCATTAAGAGGGACTTATTTAATAGGATTAGTGATATCGATTGGTAATAGGATTCGATGTCAAAAGAAAGAAATTTAAGATTATTTTTATTTTGAATGTTTGAAAACCAATCAATTACCTGGATGAAAGATTGCCATAGTGGGTATTTTATTAGGGATTTAATTTTAGGGATAGTTCTATCTAGGATATTTTTACTAACTAATTCTATATCTGATTTTGAGTAACAGATGGGTATAATTGCAGGGTTTATATTAAAGTCCTGTTTATGATTCTTTAAAGAAAATCTCGGGGTGCCCGGTAGTTTTATTTCCATGTATTTATCTATTTTAAGTTTAGTTAACATATTTTTTGTTTCCTTATTTATTCTATTTAATGCTGACTTATTTGGTTTTTATAGTTTTTAATAAGTTCCTTATATAATCCATGGTATGATGTTATCTGCTGGGACTTATATATATGCCTATCGTGCTTATTATATATCTACATTACAATGAGCACTGTTTTCTGTTCCTTTCTTTTAATTGTATTAATGAATTTACTAATACATTAAAATATAATCTGCTCTTTAGACTGTTGTTCTAATCCCCTTAATATATATATATGTGTGTGTGTGTGTGTGTGTGTGTGTGTGTGTGTGTGTGTGTGTGTGTGTGTGTGTGTGTGTGTGAGAGAGAGAGTTCCCTAATGACTCGGAAATGGCTGGGAAATTTTTTAAATTTCACCCGTAAGTACTTGATATGTCGTAGGTTTTCTATGCGAATGCCTCTGACAAGTGTCGAAAATCGATAATTGAAAAAATACAATTAAAAAAAGAAGTTAGATTATGACCAAATTTAACGCTTGACCAAATTTAATGAACAGTTAGTTGTTTGATAAGGCAGGGGCGCGTTAGAAATGAATGTTTTTGTTTAGAGCAAAAATGGCCCATGTCTTTTACGTTTTAAACTTTCAGTGAAGCCATTATTTACAAATGATTTTATATAATCAACAGTAGATTGTATTGTGGACTAAATAACTGCAGAGGGGCATAAGGTAGGCTCTCTCTACAATGCTAGATATCTACTTACGCTTGAAATTATCCTGTACCTCTATAACGTCACCATGTATGGAGTATTGTTGTCACATTTTGGCTGGTGCATCTGCTACTAGTCTCTCACTCCTGGAGGGTTTCAAAGAGAGTCGCCAACCTGAACTGTCATCTAGGCTTCAGCCTCTATCCCATCGACGAAATGTTGCATCTCTCTGCCTGTTCTACAAGTATTTTAACGGTGAATGCTCTGACGAACTACAAGCACTTGTACCCCCTCGACGTAAATACTCCCGACAAACCGGACAAGCAGCTAAATTCCACTACTACACAGTAGAGATTCCTAGGTGTAAGAAAGCCTTCTACTCCAATAGTTCCTTCCCCAGAACCGTTAGACATTGGAACTCCCTTCCCAGCTTCTGCTTCCCCAACTGTACTGACATGCAGAAGTTCAAGTGTAATATGAACAGACATCTTGCTACTCATCTCCCTTCATAATATTCCTACAACTTATGTCCCCGGTAGTAGCCCCCTACTTCAAAGTGGCACTGTGCTTTTTGGGAGTGAAAATTGAATTTTAAAAAATGTGAAGTTTCTTTACTGTACACTCCGGGAGGCCCCAAACTAGAGCAGACAATCAATGGATTTGACAAAAGATAGACGATTTAACCGATTTCAATGACAATAAAAGTATAAAGGGTGGAACATTCGTTGATCATCATTCAATCCTGGATAACGTCGGGTCTCACTGCTAGCATATATATATATATATATATATATATATATATATATATATATATATATATATATGTATGTATGTATATATATATATATATATATATATGTATATGTATATATATATAATTATTTGGTCTGGAGACCAATTAAAGATACGGTTTGAGTGTTAGGTAAATAGTGAGACAAGATCAGTCGCGGTGGAAACTTGAGTTAGATTATTTAAATGGGCAACTCAATAGGAATTTATTCACATTAAACTTAAGACGATTATGCTATAATCAGTCGGAAAGCATTATTTTAACCGAGAGTGTATGCTCGTTTAAAATAAACGTTAAACTTTATAAAGGTGACAGCCACAGTAACTAATAAAATTGGTACACAAAAAAGGATTTTTTAATCCCATCCTATGTTCTAATACATTTTGAAACCACATGTATACTCTCTGTGTGCTTTTGGTTGTATATTTTACAGCATATCAACGGTTTGGGAGTAATTTAATATCAAATCCGATCATTTTTATGAATGATTAAACTACCCGTGACCTGTTGGGTCAGTATATGTTATAGCTAGCTATGGAATAGTGAGTATACAGAATTAATGTATAAACGCGCAAAAATTGAATGCACACATGTGCTAGCAAACATGGTGACCAGTGTAAACAATACGTTCAATGTATTCGATAATAATTTCTTAACATCATTGCCCTTAGATTAAATGAAAAAGCCTTTTTATAATCCGTTGAAAAATTTTTTTTAAATTAAAAGAAAAAATAATACAAGGAGTGAGTGTGCGTTGTACAAGCCCACCCTAGTTTTGGGGTGTGCGCGTGTGTTATTATAGTGCCAATAACATGGTACCATTATAACAAATTAAAATATGCAAGTCAAATTTGAATGTTAAATTAAATTTTATTTAGGTCCAACTTTTAATATCCCACAAGATAGCTTTATATGCTACATAATTGTAATGGATAGGTGATGTCTGCATGTAAGCAAGCTTATCCCGCAAATTCTAATATTGCTACAGAAATTAATGTTAAAAATGCTTATTTTGGAGTTTTGGGTTTTTTTTGGGTTTTTTTTTTTTTGCAGGATTCCAACAACGAAATCTACCAACGGATGTGGGCCTTCATGAAATCCAACCCCAGTGTATTCGTCCAATCGGTCCGAGAAGGGGTTGAAAGGGTCCGAAATTCAAAGGGAAAATATGCCTTTCTATTGGAGTCTTCGAGCAACATCTACCTGAATAACCGCAAACCTTGCGACACTATGATGGTCGGTGGAACTCTTGACTCGAAAGGATTTGGAATCGCAACACCTAAAGGTTCCGCAATCAGGTAAAATAGTTTTCCATCCTCAAAAGTAGGCATACATAAGACGGATTGGTTGGAAGTTGAGTAGGTAGTGCTTAACTAGAAAAACGATTAAAGAATGTTAATTCATGCAGTTGATGAATTTCCTTAAGAACAAAACAAATACACGTTTATGCGGCTTATTTGCCATAACGATCTTCAGATTATTCCTCTTAGAGAGTTGTTATTGACAATGTTGAACGTCCTATCCAGCTTGGCTTGTAATTAAATTACAATAAATAAAAACTGTTTGACATTTATTGCTGAAATTTTGTGTCAAAAGTTAAACATAGAATAGTTATTTGTATCGAATGTGGTTAAGTTGTAGAAACGATTGTGAATTTTATTATCGATTTTGGGTCATCATACTAATATTCATTGCTGTCTTTTTCGACATAGTTCATTTGAACAACTTTCTTAATTACGTCCATGAAAAGCGTTACATAAAACATTTACACTCTTAAAAACTATCTCCATATCTTTTTACCAACACATGTATTATTATATATTTCATGTGCTCAGAATTTAAATTCACTACTCATGAATTCTTAATCTTGATAAAATAGCAAAGATTTTAATTTTGAAACAACAATATCTTATTAATTGCTACTTATATGTTTACATTTATAATAACGATTATGCTGAACACAAGCTTCTATTATACAAAGGAGAAATATTAGTACCTTTACAAATTTGATTCATTTTACTTCAGTCGAAGTTCTCAGGAATCAAGGGGCACCTTACTCTATTGTATTTATCTATATAAGATACTTAGATATTCAAATGTTCCATGAAAGTTATATTTTACCTCTGAAATACCGAGTTTATAAAGAAGTTAAGAACATAATTTCCCTCTCCCCAATTGACCATTTTTATATGTTATAGTGTATCGTTCTTTTTAGTCTCTTAATCTTAATGGATTCCAGAACAAGAATACATCTAGTCTGGTGGAGTATCCAGCTCGGTACTGTTACTTGAGGTAACATCACTTGGAGAAGGTGCACTATTCCTCATAAAAGCCAGTGTGGGTTAGCCATATTGAGAAGATCTTATTTAGGCCACGATTGTGTGATTTTAAATATTTAATCAGGGTTTACTTCTGATAAAAAGTATCCTTATGCCAGGTTGTACTGTACAAATTTTAGACACTTGACTAAGCAATCAAGTTCTCGGTAGAACAAATGCATGTCATATATATATAATTCGATTAATCATTAGATTCTTGGAAATAATTCAAATAAGAGTTTAAATATACTAATTGTGTAGTCTATATTGGTAATCATTAAATTAATTGCCCTCATTATTGCTCATTTCTTTTTATTGAAAAAAAACTCGTCGAAAAAGTTCATTTGACGCCCATTTTCACAACATATATTATTTTTGTTTTTCATGCTTCTTTGTTTATCTGCCTTTTTAAAATTCTTCAATTTAACTTAAAAACACCTTGCATAGAAAATTTAAATCATTAATATAATATTTACACTATTAACATACAAATCAAATTTTGTTAAATATTTCACCTAATACTTTCCAAATATTTCCTACGATGTCTTCCTTTTCCAATTTTTTTCTAAATTCATCTAACTCCATATCTCAAACTCATAGTTGCACAAGTTGTTATGCCTGCCCTGCATTATTTAATTAAATCGAACACTTTGCTCCAAAATATATTTATCGACATTAAATGAACAAAAAGGGTTAATATGTTGTAAAACAAAAACAATCAAACAACCAACCAAAATATATTTAATTGAATCTAACAATTTGCTCCGAAATATATTTAAATAAATCAGGGAATTTGCTCCAAAATATATCTTTAATTCAATCGGGCAATTTCCTCCAAAATATATTCAATTCTATTGGATTATTTACACCAAAATATATTTAATTCAATCGAACAATTTGCTCCAAAATATATTTAATTAAATTTAACAAATGGCCAAAAATTTAATCGAACAATTTGCTCCGAGATATATTTAATTTAATCGAACAATTCGCTCCAAAATATATTTAATTTAACTGTAAAATATGCATCAAAATATATTTAATATAATTGGAAAATTTGATAGTAAATATATTTAATTCAATCGAAGAATTTTCTCCCAAATACATTCAATTTAATCGAACAATATTCTTCGAAAAGTTTGCTCCAAAATATATTTAATATTATCGAACAATTTGCTAAAAAAATATTTAATTTAATCGACCAATTTGCTTCAAAATATAATTAAATTAATTAAAAATTTGCTTCAAAATATATTTAAATTAATCAGAATAATGTGCTTCGAAATATATTTAATTTAATTTAAAGATTTGATTTAATTTAACAGTTGCCTTCTAAATGATTAAATATTTAATGGAACAATTTTATTTAAAATATATTTGATTAAGTCGAAACATTTTCTTCAAAATATATTTAATTTTATCGAACAATTTGCTCAAAAATATATGTAATTTCATTGAACGGTTTCTTAAAAATATATTTAATCGAACAATTTGCTCCAAAATATACTTAATTTAATTTAACAATTTGCTCCACAAATATATATTAAATTACACAATTTGCTTCAAAATATATTAAATTTAATCGAAAAATTTGCTTTAAAATGTATTCAATTTGTATGGACAATATGCGCCATAATATGTTTAATTTAATCGAACAATTTGGTTCAAAATATATTTAATTTTATTTAACCATGTGCTCAAAAATATATTTAATTTAATCGAACAATTTACTCCAAAATACATGTAATTTAATCGAACAATTTTAATCAAAATATGTTAAATTTAATTAAACAATGTGCTCCAAAATACATATATTTCATCGAAAAATTTCCTTACAAATAAATATTTAATTGAATCGAACAATTTGCTCCAAAACATATTTAATTTAACTGAACAATTTTCTTCAAAAAATATTTGATATTATCGAAAAATTTGCTTCAGAATATATATATACTTTAATCGAACAATTTGCTGCAGAATATATTTAATTTAATCGAATAAATTTCTTTAAAATATTTTTAATTTAATAGTACTACTTGCTCTAAAATATATTTGATTTAATTGAACAGTTTGCTCCAAAATATATTCATTTTCATCGAACAATTTGCTCAAAAATATATTTAATTTTATTGAACGATTTCTTAAAAATATATTTAATCGAACAATTTGCTCAAAAATATACATAATTCAATTTAATAATTTGCTCCAAAATTATTAAATTTGCTTCAAAATATTTAAATCGATTTAATCGAACAATTTGCTCCAAAATATATTTAATTTAATCGAACAATTGGCTCCAAGATATTTCTAATTTAATCGAAAAATTTTCTCTCAAATATATTTAATTGAATAGAAGTATTTGCTTCAAAATATATTTAATTTAATCGAACAATTTCTCCTAAATATATTTAATTTAATCGAACAATTAGCTTAAAAATATATTTAATTTAATAGACCAATTTGCTTTAACATGTATTTAATTTAATACGAAAAATTTTCTTTAAAATATATTTAATTTAATCGAATAATTAGCTCCAAACATATTAAATTTAATCGAAAAATTTGCTTCCAAATATATTTAATTTAATCGACAAACTTGCTGCAAAATATATATAATTTAATTGAACAATTTGCTTCAAAATATATTAAATTTAATCGAAAGATTTTCTTCAAAATATATTTAATTTAATCGAAAAATTCGCTCTCCAAAAAATATTATTTAATCGAACAATTTTTTTCAAAATATATTTAATTTAACTGAACAATTTTCTTTAAAATATATTTAATTTTATTAAACAATTTACCTCAAAATATATTTAATCTAAACGAAAAATCTTTCATAAAATATATTTAATTTAATCGAACAATTTTCTTCAAAATATATACAATTTAATCGGAAATTTGCTCCAAAATTTATATAATGTTATCGAACAATTTGCTTCAAAATATATTTAATAAAACTGATCAATTTTCTTCAAAATATATTTAATTTAATGGAAAAGTTTGCTTCAAAATATATTTAATTTAATCGAACAATTGGCTCCAAAATATATTTAATTCATATCGAAAAATTCGTTCTAAAATATAATTAATTTAATCAAACAATTTGCTTCAAAATATATTTAATTTAATCGAAAAATTTTCTCCAAAATATATTTAATTTAATCGAACAATATGCTTAAAAATATATTTAATTTAATCCAACAATTTGCTTCAAAATATATTTAATTTAATCGGACAATTTGCTTCAAAATATATTTAATTTAATCGAAAAATTAGGTTCAAATTACATTTAATTTAATCGAACAATTTGCTTCAAAATATATTTAATTTAATCGAAAAATTTGCTTCAAAATATATTTAATTTAATCGAAAAATTTGCTTCAAACTATATTACTCATTTGTCAATAATATTGAAATTCTTAATAAATCGAGTTGTTTTGTTAACGTATTGCAATTAGATTTTAATATATTTTATCGATTCACTTCTTTTCTAGAGATACTGTCACCCTTGCTGTTCTCGAGTTAAAAGAGGAGGGGTCACTCCACAAGCTATACCAGAAATGGTGGTACGAGAAAGGCCAATGTGGATTTGACTCAGGAAATGTAAGTAAATGTTTTTATACTAACCATACGTTTCAAATAAACGTTTATATCCTAAATATTTAAAGTTTCATTTTGAGTCCGTCGTAAAGTGAGTCGTGTGACTGCATATTTAAGCCTGATAATGGGACGATGATCCACAAAGTTATCTGAACCTTACTTCACCATATTGTATGAAGTATGCTCGAAGTTATTCTATAGGAATGTTGATCACTCAAAACCTATTTATCGGATCAGGCTTAAATTTTGTATTGTGATTAATGTTATTAAACCAGATCAGATGCATGCACCAAATTTCGAAACATCAAATTCCGTTAAAATGTCTACTATGATCAAAATTTTCAAGATAAAAATTCAAGGTCATATAAGATGAGCCAAGTAGCATGAATGAACAGAACTGGAATTATCGCCAAAAGCGGAACTTTCAGATTTATCGTCATCTTGATTTTGTTATTTGTCCTTGATCTTCAAAAATCAAATTAGTTTGAAGTTAAACCATAAACAATAATTTGATGAAGTATTGGTGACGATTGCCACCAAACAATCAAACATATGCAGTAACAAGCCAGCAAACTCGATGTAAAACATAACTTAGCATAGGAGAAACTAGCTTTCTTTCGCTGAACATTTTAATATGATATTTTATTCTTTATAGTATAATCTAACAACCCACAACATAACTAGTGTTTTCTCATTAAATATTTTATGCTGTGAAATTTATTCTCCAAGCCCTAAATGACCTTAAGTCGCGCAATAGTATTCTTTTAAATGTTTTTTATGTCGCGGTTTTCTGCTTAACCTTAATGTTAAATGAGATGCCTACTATAAAGGCTGTTCGGTATTGATCGAATGAATATAGATACGGTCCGATTCCTCAACACATGATTTGTATGATTTGTTGGTATGAGCCATAAATACGGACGAGTAAAATAGCCTGGGAGCGATGTTAAAAGATAGTCTAAAGCTTAAGCATATCACGTACAAGATTGTATTACAAGATTGTATTACGATTTTTTATTACAAGATTGTATTACAAGATTGTATTACAAGATTGTATTACGATATTTTATTACACGATTGTATTACGATATTTTATTACACGATTGTATTACAAGATTGTATTACAAGATTGTATTACAAGATTGTATTACGATATTTTATTACAAGATTGTATTACAAGATTGTATTACAAGACTGTATTACGATATTTTATTACAAGAATGTATTACAAGATTGTATTACGATATTTTATTACAAGATTGTATTACAAGATTGTATCACAAGATTGTATTACAAGATTGTATTACGATATTTTATTACAAGATTGTATTACAAGATTGTATTACGATTTTTTATTACAAGATTGTATTACAAGATTGTATTACAAGATTGTATTACGATATTTTATTACAAGATTGTATTACGATATTTTATTACACGATTGTATTACAAGATTGTATTACAAGATTGTATTACAAGATTGTATTACGATATTTTATTACAAGATTGTATTACAAGATTGTATTACAAGACTGTATTACGATATTTTATTACAAGAATGTATTACAAGATTGTATTACGATATTTTATTACAAGATTGTATTACAAGATTGTATCACAAGATTGTATTACAAGATTGTATTACGATATTTTATTACAAGATTGTATTACAAGATTGTATTACGATATTTTATTAAAAGATTGTATTACAAGATTGTATTACAAGATTGTATTGCAAGATTGTATTACGATATTTTATTACAAGATTGCGATTTTAGATTTTATTACAACAGATCGAATTACAAGATTGCATCGTAGATTGTATTGCCTGATTGTATTTTTGAACTGTATTACTAGATTGCATTACAAAATTGTATCACAAGATTGTATTACAAACTTATATTACAAGATTGTATTAATAAATTGTATAAGAAAATTGTATTACTAAATTCTATTACAACATTCTACTATTAGATCGTATTACAAGATTGTATTACGAGACTGTATTACAAGAATGTATTAGAAGATTGTATAAATACATTGTATTATAATTGTATTACTTGATTGTATTATAATTGTATTAGTTGATTGTATAAATAGGTTGAATTACGATTGTATTACTTGATTTTATAAATAGATTGAATTACGAAAAACGGGAAAGATAAAGGAAAGAAATAAATGAACAAATATTGGAATTGAAAAAATTATATTTAGAGCAACAAAACCAGTCAGATAAAAAAAATGGATTTGATAACGTGTTTTAGTGAATAAGGATAGCGGAGAAGAAACCAGCACAGATTTTTCTCAAAATGCGATCTGGTCAGCTATTAATGCATTTCACTATGCTCATGAGGAAGACCTAACGTTTGAGGCATATTTCAGAAGATTTGAAGACCTTCTTAAAATTGAATGCAGTGCATGGAAGGATCAAAAGAAGGTTCGTTTATTGCTACGGAAGTTAGGTACATCCGAACATAACAAATTCGTTGACTACATTTCACCAAGAAAAACCAACGACTTGTCGTTTGACGAGGCAGTCAAACTATTAATGGAGTTATACTGTCAAAAAAGAATCCTTTTTCATAAAAGATGGAAATGCATGAATCTTACACGTAAGGAGAGTCAGAACTATACGACATTTGCGTCTATAGTTAATAAGCACTGTGACGATTTCAAATTTTCGTCATTAACGGCGGACAATTTCAAATGCTTAATATTCACACAAGGGTTAATATCCACAAAAGACGCCGATATAAGACGTCGTGCTCTAAATAAATTGGAATTAGAACCTGGTTTGACGCTTCAGAAACTGGCTGAAGACTGTCAGCGGTTCGTGGCAATGAAGCAAGATTCCCGAAACAAAGAGGAAGCTGGTATTTAAAAAAAATACGCTTCAAAAATAAAGAACGTCCGTCCGCCAGCAATTAACAACGAAGAGGCAAAAATAACCCTTCACAAAATTACCAGGATTGACAAAATCCTAGGACCCCTTGTAGCAAATGTGGAGGACCTCATGGGTACAATGCATGTCGGTACCAAAAGAAAATAACATGTGACCTATGCAAGTGTGCGGGGCACAATGTCTCATACTGCAGAGCAAAAGTAGCAAAAAGAGCTACGTAAAAACTGCAAAAATGGACTCTTCATCAACAGAGAACATAAGGAAGTATGTTGCAGTGAGAATTAGAAATAAAGAAGTAAAACTGTAGCTCGATTCAGGGTCGAATTTATCAATTATAAATGAAAATTTGGAAGAGAATAGGAAAGCCCACGATGACAAAGACGAATAAAGTCGCAAGATCGGTAACTGGTTAAAAAATAAATTTTGAGGGTGAGCTAGTTATTAAGGTGCCACTAAAAAGAACGACAAAAACGCTAAAAGTGTTCGTTTTAACGAACGCAGCGAACTTATTCGGGACCGATTGGATTCAGGAATTTGAATTGTGGGGCGCGAGTGATTTTTGTCACAAAGTCGAAAACCTAACGGCCGAAGAAACTCAAAAAAGATCTCAAAAAGTCTTTCTCAGGTGTTTTCTCCGAAAAGCTTGGATGCTGCACAAAAATAAAGGCGAGATTCGAATTGCTGGACAAAACAAAACTAAGATTCAAAAAGCTACGGAGCGTACCCTTCGCTTCGAGGGATAAATAGAAAAAGAATTGGACAGATCAGTTAACACTTGGATTTTAACCCCTATTAACTACAGTGAGTGGACATCTCCCACCGTATACGTGAAAAAAATTTAAAGCGATTAGGGTATGCGCGGACTTTTCGACCGGGTTGAATGCGGCGCTCAAGGACCATCACTACTCACTACAAAACCCAGATGAAATATTCGCTAAGTTAAATGGCGGAAAATATTTTTCTCAAATATACTTAAGCGAAGCGTATCTACAAATACCAGTAAAGGAAGATAGCTCGAAACGGTTGTGTATCTCAACGCACAAAAGACTTCATAAATTCAATAGATTAGCATTTGGTATAAAATTAGCACCTGCAATTTTCCAACACGTAATTGATACTTTGCTAAGCGGTTTGGATTTCGCAATAGGCTATCTGGACGATATTCTTATGTGTAGTCAAAATGTTGAACAACATAGAGATCATGTATTTCAAATGTTTGACAGAATAAAAGAATACGACTTCACATTGAAGGAAGCAAAATGCGAATTTTTTGGAACGAATTAAATACCTGGGTCATATCATATATAAGAACGGGAGGAAACCCGATCCAGACAAGTCCACAGCTATAAAAGACATGCCAGAACCTCATAATGTAACTACATTGCACAGATTTTAGGGCTTGGGAACTATTATAAAACGTTCATTAAGAACATGCATGAATTGCATGCGCCATTGAATGTACTATTAAAAATGGATAAAAAATGGTGCTGGACGCCTGAGTGCCAGGCAGAAATAAAAGGATGTATTAATGTCAGATATATCTCTGACTTATTTCAATCCGAAACAAGAGATTATTGTCGCAACTGACGCAAGTTCTCATGGGTTCGGAGCGTGCATTCTACACAAGATGCCTGATGGGTCCACTAAGCCGATCGCCCATGCGTCAAGAACTTTACTTCCTGCTGAGAATAATTACTCCCAAATCGAAAATGAAGCACTGTGGATCATATTTGGTGTTACAAAATTCCACCGAATTTTACACGGTCGGTAAGTTTAAATTGCAAACTGACCATAAGCTGCTTATAACCATCTTTTGCTCTAAAAAAATGTCTGCCAACTTATACAGCCAACAGACTGCAAAATGGGGAACTATTCTACTGAATTACGATTTCAGTAGGGAATTTCTTACATCTGCGAAGTTAAGTCACATAGACGGATTGTCGCGATTAATCCCGAAATCAAGGGAACCGCTAGAGGACACAGTAATAGCGTCACTACATGGTGAAAAGCCCAACAACGGATTTTACAATCAGTGCTCTTCACGAATTGTTCGCAAGGTTTGGTGTGGTTGATTGTCTAGTGTCAGACAATGGCACACAATTCACTTCAGCAGATTTTAAAAGCCTTCTGCGAGGATTTCCAGGTTAACCACATAACGACGCCAACCTATCATCCCCGATCGAACAGTCAGGCAGAGCGGTTTGTAGACACATGGAAAAGAGCCCTGAAGGAGGATAAAGGAACGCCCTCAGAAAAGGCGTTACAACAGTTTTTACAAGCTTGCCAAATTACGCCAAATGAAAGGACTCCATCGAAGATGTCGCCGGCAGAGTTAATGTTCGCGATGAAAATTAGGCCGGTCTACGAAAAAATTTTACCAAAACAGGTGAAACCGCTAAATACTATAGTTCCTAAAAAGGTATTTTTCCAGGTACACAAAAATAATAACACGATGTGGGAACTAGGAAAGGTACAGAAAAGGATCGGGCGGATGGTCTACATTATCGAAGGTTCAAGATTTACGCACAAGAAACATTTAAATAATAACGGATGACGAAAGACAATCGCCTGCTGAATAACAAGAAATAATGGACAAGATATATGACTCGTTCGACTTGGTTACACCACAAGTAGCCGGACAACGCCCCTCCTCCAGGAAAAGGAAAATGACCGACCCGATAGAGATCAACCCCAGGAAAAAGAGCTATACGATCATCTCAGGGGAATGAAAAGCTCGGGAGGGGTCTGTTGTAGGGTACAAATCACCCCTATTTGAGAACTAAGTGGAATCAACCAGTCCTATGAATACCACTGGTTTCAGAGACTAAATGGGATATTCATACCATGTTTAACTGCGTACTATGAACAAATTTCTCTCATACCACTTTAGTGGCTCCTGTATTCTTTATGATAAATACCTATTATATTTTATACACTTTACACTACTTGTGGTTTCTTTCATTTGTAACCCCTAGCACGGGTCTACAACAGTATTACTAGATTGTATTAGAATGTTGTTATTGTAGACTATATTAAAATTGTATTAAAGATTAAATTACAAGATTTTATTGTTAGATATTATAACTAGATCGTATTACAGGATCGTATTACTAGATTGTATTTTTAGACCCCATTCCTTGATTGTATTACTAGATTATATAACTAGATTGTATTACTAAATTTTATTTCAAAATTGTATTACAAGATTGTATGACTAGACTGTATTACAGGTTGTATTTTAAGATTGTATTACCAGATTGTATTATCATATTGTGTAAAGGGATTGACATACAAGATTATATTACTAGATTGTAATTTTATATTGTATCCTGAATGTTATTACTAAATTGTATTACTAGAGTGGCAATATTGTTATACCAGATTGTATTACTAGATTGTAATACTTGATTGTTTAACAAGATTGTATTATTAGAATGCATTACTAAATTGCATTACTAAATTTTTTGATTGTATTATAATATAGTATTACAAGATTTTACTACTACATTGTATTAGTACATTGATTTACTAGTTTTATTACTAGATTGTATTAAGAGATTACAAGATTGTCTTATTAAAAGATATTATATTATCAGATGATTATATTACTAAATTGTATTTAAAGATTGTGTTTCAAGATTGTATTTCTAGATTATATTAAAAGATTGTATTACAAAATCGTATTGCAAGAGTGTAATACTTTATTGTATAACAAAATTTAATTACGATATTATATTACTAAATTGTATTACTGGATTTAATACTAGATTGAATTACAACATGTTAATGCAATATTGTATTACTAGATTGTATTACTAGATTATATAACTAGATAGTATTACAAGATTGTATTACTAGATTGTAATATCAGATTTTGTTACTAAATTAGTAATAAAATCTGTTTTTAACTAATTTAGTAATAAAATCTAGTTTTAACTAGATTGTATTACTGAACTATATTGCTTAATTGTATTACTAAGTAAAATTAAAAGATTGTATTATTTGCTTTTATTACATTATTTTTACAAAATTGTATTACAAGATTGTGTTAATTGATTATATTACTTCATGGTATTACTAGATTGTATGACACGATGGTATTACGAGATTGTATTCCTAGATTGTATCACAAGATTTCTTTCAAGATTGTATTACAAGATTGTATAACTGGATTGTATTACTAGATTATCTTACGAAATCGTATTACTAGATTGTATTGCTCAATTTCTGTTGCCAAGTTCGGTCAGCTACTTCAAACAAATATGTCAATTCCTAGAACCTACCAAAAATTAATACGTTTAGTTCCAACATTGATTTTACTTTACTATTAGTATTAAAAACTGGCGTATTTCAACCATTTATTACACGTTATTTTGCTTAAAGAAAAACAGTCCTTTACTTTATTCATGTCTGTTTAGTTTCTCACAGTGGTAAACAAATATCTAATTCATTCAAGTATATGTTTACTAAGATTTCACAATTTGTAGCCGACTCGTTTCATTCATTATTTATTTTTTTATCAATGAAAGAAATATGCCTATTACTTTCATTCCTTTTTCTGTCACTCAGTTAAAACTGTTGTAGAGAAAGTACTGAACTTTCTGATATAATTAACTATCCTACATACCATGTCAACAACGATAATGCAAGCCTCAAGGTATACAACTGTAGTATAAACACAGCGCGACCATTTCCCGTACATATTACAAGCCAGTTATTCAACGTGTAATTATCTACTGTATTGTTTACTGGCTTTAATAATTTGTACTTTACTAGGCGTGTCACTGTTTATCAAAGGTCATTAGGACATAAGGGTTAATAGGTGCCAGACAAACACCGTAATGATCAGTAACGAATGAACTTATGTAGGGTTTGATTATTTAAGACGACGGATCAACAAGGACTTGGTCACACTAGATTTGAAAATGATCATGTTATAGTCATGTGAGAAGCATTCAGGCGGTATTGTGTTCCACAAATGGGTAGTTGAAGAGAAGGAATTTTGCTCCTTGAATTTTTGTTTAGTTTTAGGCACAGATAGAGCGTAAGGGAAATTGATGACAATTGCCATAGCTAGACGAGTATTTGCTGCGATATTTTTAGAAGGGGGAGCTTAGGAGTGTTCAATCGAACACTTTTGTATGTTTGTCGCCTGAATCATTAAATTTTGATAACATTACAAAAACAGCTCTATAATTAGCCTGATAAATTCTTTCGAGAATCCAACAATTGCCATTATAATCTCTAGACTATTTCTGAGCTGAAAAGAATCGTCATACCATAAATACTGCATTGTTTATTTGCAATTATAAATATCTGTTGATTATTTTAGTTATTATTAAAAATAGCCGAATAACTTTATAAAAAAGATTGGAATTTTCTGTGCTTTTTTTTTCCTCAGTTTAAAAACCATCTCAATCTGTGCACTTATTATTATTTTCTGTTTTTCCTTTTTTTCGACAGGATTCAAAAAAGCGATCGCTCTCACTAAGCAATGTAGCTGGTGTTTTCTATATCTTAATCTGTGGCTTGGCATTGGCCATAGCGCTTGGGATTGTCGAATTCGTCTGCAAACTAAAATGCCGAGGTTCAAAAGTAAGTTTAATAATCTATGTTTTTCCGATCTTGAATTCAATAATTAAATCATTAAACAGTCCTACAGACATTGTTTCGAATCGAAAAATAACGCAACCTCTATTAGACGGAAACACGTCCACTTTTTTCTATATACTTTTTTCTATATACTTTTTTCTATATACTGGGAAAATCTTTGGAATATGTTTTTGCATGCATTTTCAATCATTAAAAAAGAATTGTTTATTTTATTTTTTCAAATATTAAACAAAAAATATTGTCTTACACTGAAAGTTACTCAGACTATAATTTTCATTCAAATTCTGGATTTACATTCATAATGCAATAATATTTGGCGGTGACGGTGGCTAAGTGATTAACGACACGGATTGAAAACCAGTTCGTTCCACAAAAACATTTTCATCAAATCCATATTTGACCTTGTGTCTAACCTGTTAGAGAGCAGCTAAATAAGATATTATTATTATTATTATTATTATTATTATTATTATTATTATTATTATTATTATAATAATAATAATAATAATAATAATAATAATAATAATTATTATTATTATTATTATTATTATTATTATTATTATTATAATAATAATAATAATAATAATAATAATAATAATAATAATAATAATAATAATAATAATAATAATAATAATATAAATCCTGTAGAAATTATGGGTTTTAAGCAGAGATTTTTTTGTCATCTTTTCTATCAAATTTATTAATTTTAAAAATGTGTTTTTTAATAAAAAAAAATTGTGGATTACAATATAAAAATTGTGCTGTTTAATATATATATATTTTTTTCAAACTCTGGAATTTTTTTCTTTCAATATGTGTCCTGTTGAGCGAAATATAATAATAAACACTGTGCGTCTTAACACGACTATTTTTTCTCTCTCTCTCTCTCTCTCTCTTCTTACACAGGGCGAATACATTCCCGGGCGGAAATCAGGTGACGCTTTATCAGGAGATAAAGACGGGACTGGACATCTGTGTCCGGATTACTTGCCAGAAAAAGCTGTTTCTACAGTACGTTTTCTTTAATATATATTATACTAGCATGGGTGCCCGGCGTTGCCCGGGTATTTGGAGGTGTATGTTGAGCAAAAAAAAAAAACAGTCAATTTTTTAAAACTTTGACCCCTGTTATGACCCCTTAAAATTTATTGTTTCGGGCCCAAATTATTAAGTTAGATCCATCTTCAAGGAAACTATATCTAAAATTTCAAGTGTTTAGATCCAAAATTGTTGGAGGAGTTTAGTAGAGTTCCCAAAGGTCAAATCGTGTAACTTTGACCCCTTAATCGCCAAATTTCTGACCGAAAACCAATCACATCGATTTTTCCAAATCTGAATACCCTGTATATCAAATTTCGAGTCTGTAGACTAAAAATTGACAGAGTTATTGTGTAGGGAAATGTACACAGACAGACAGACACACAGACAGATACACAGACACGTTCACTTTTATAGATATACTAGCAGGGGTGCCCGGCGTTGCTCGGGTGTTTGGAGGTGTATGCTGTGCAAAAAAAGCAAAAAAACAAAAAAAATTGGTTAATTTTTTTAAACTTTGACCCCTATTATGACCCCTTAAAATTTATAGTTTCGGGCTCAAATCACTTTATTAAGTTAGATCCACGTTCAAGGAACCTATATCTAAAATTTCAAGTGTCTAAACCCAAAATTGTCGGAGGAGTTTGGTAGAGTTCTTAAAGGTCAAATCGTTGAAATTTGACCCCTTAACAGCCAAATTTCTGGCTGACACCCGTCACATCGATTTTCCCAAATCTCAGTACCCGGTATTTCAAATTTCGAGTCTATAGACTAAAAATTGACAGAGTTATTGCGTAGGGAAATGTACACAGACAGACAGACACACAGACAGACAGACAGACACGTTCACGTTTATAGATATATAGATTTCTTTTATTCTGTTTCTCTGTTCCACTTTTTCTCATAAACTATTCGGCCGATCTGGCTGAAATTTTGTATGAGCCTTTGTTATAAAGTGCAGCAAACTAAGTTTTATGGTATCTGTCCGATGCACAGTAAGGGATTAGAAGGATTAGTAATCACACTAATACATTTACACTAGAGGTTTGCCATAAAGCACTCTTTCTAAGTTAACGGGCTATGACTTTTGCCCGTTTTAATGGCCAAAAAAGTATTATATATATATTATAAATGGATTCCAAATATATTTAAATTTAGTTTCATGAAGACTCGTATAAGGCATGATTCAGATTTTTATCACAAGTTAAAGGAATGCAAAATGAAGATAACGACGCTGGACTGATTTGTTTAATATTCAAATGACTGATTTTTTTTTTTTTCATAAATATTCATCATAATAAACTTGTGTCTTTCAAAAATGTTTACATACGAAATGTTATGATTGTATTTTTTTTAGTTTAATATCGGTAAAAACTTGGAGTTTACATACGAAATGTTATGATTGTATTTTTTTTTTTAGTTTAATATCGGTAAAAACTTGGAGTTTACATACGAAATGTTATGATTGTATTTTTTTTTAGTTTAATATCGGTAAAAACTTGGAGTTTACATACGAAATGTTATGATTGTATTTTTTTTTAGTTTAATATCGGTAAAAACTTGGAGTTTACATACGAAATGTTATGATTGTATTTTTTTTAGTTTAATATCGGTAAAAGCTTGGAGTTTACATACGAAATGTTATGATTGTATTTTTTTTAGTTTAATATCGGTAAAAACTTGGAGTTTACATACGAAATGTTATGATTGTATTTTTTTTAGTTTAATATCGGTAAAAACTTGGAGTTTACATACGAAATGTTATGATTGTATTTTTTTTTAGTTTAATATCGGTAAAAACTTGGAGTTTACATACGAAATGTTATGATTGTATTTTTTTTAGTTTAATATCGGTAAAAACTTGGAGTTTACATACGAAATGTTATGATTGTATTTTTTTTTAGTTTAATATCGGTAAAAACTTGGAGTTTACATACGAAATGTTATGATTGTATTTTTTTTTAGTTTAATATCGGTAAAAACTTGGAGTTTACATACGAAATGTTATGATTGTATTTTTTTTAGTTTAATATCGGTAAAAGCTTGGAGTTTACATACGAAATGTTATGATTGTATTTTTTTTAGTTTAATATCGGTAAAAACTTGGAGTTTACATACGAAATGTTATGATTGTATTTTTTTTAGTTTAATATCGGTAAAAACTTGGAGTTTACATACGAAATGTTATGATTGTATTTTTTTTTAGTTTAATATCGGTAAAAACTTGGAGTTTACATACGAAATGTTATGATTGTATTTTTTTTAGTTTAATATCGGTAAAAACTTGGAGTTTACATACGAAATGTTATGATTGTATTTTTTTTTAGTTTAATATCGGTAAAAACTTGGAGTTTACATACGAAATGTTATGATTGTATTTTTTTTAGTTTAATATCGGTAAAAACTTGGAGTTTACATACGAAATGTTATGATTGTATTTTTTTTTAGTTTAATATCGGTAAAAACTTGGAGTTTACATACGAAATGTTATAATTGTATTTTTTTTAGTTTAATATCGGTAAAAACTTGGAGTTTACATACGAAATGTTATGATTGTATTTTTTTTTAGTTTAATATCGGTAAAAACTTGGAGTTTACATACGAAATGTTATGATTATATTTTTTTTTAGTTTAATATCGGTAAAAACTTGGAGTTTACATACGAAATGTTATGATTGTATTTTTTTTTAGTTTAATATCGGTAAAAACTTAGAGAAATATATATATATATATATATATATATATATATATATATATATATATATATATATATATACCGGAATATGATTATCTGTCTGTGAGCCTTATACGAACTCGGAATAATAACTCAAAACCACGTGTAATTATTTCGGAAAAGTATTTATTAATTCATGTCTAATACACTTCTCACAATAGAAACCAATCTGAACGAAGACAGCAGACCTAATATATACATAAAAGGTTCGATATCATTTCAATTGAAGATTAACAAATAAATGAAAATAAAACAGAAAACTAATACATAAATTAGTTTTCCTGGTCGTTTGGAATTTGTATTCAAATGTATAAAAACCTTCAAATTATTGGATGATACGTGAAACTGTAGTAAAGATAAGTCCCTTTTAGGACTGCTAGCAACCATTGTAAAAATGTAATAAGAATACAAAAGATTCGTATGCTCAGTACATCAAGTTTAAAGTAGCTGAGCAGCAGCTTGGTTCCCACCAATTTTGGCAAATAACAAGCAGGGTCCTGAACAGAAGCGTGTCTTCTATCCTACCATCATCAATGGATTGAAGTAATTTCGTCAGCATCTGACAAAGCAAACCCTTCGCCAAGAACTTGCAACAAATTCTACCTTTTGAGATCAGAAAACATTCTATGCAACATACAAATTTCTGAAATGCAATATACAAATTTCTGAAAATTTGATTCCAGTAAAGCAACTTGCCGTGACGGCATTCAAGTCATAGTGCTCAAAAAGCTTCAACCGAAACTAGCTCCCATACTTACAAAGCCGTTTACACGTTGCCTTAAGGAGAAATGCTTCTCAACACCCTGGAAAACTTTATCAGTCTGCATCATATTTATAAGTTCTGATGCTCAGTCATCTCCCTCTCAGTACCGACCGATCAGTCTCCTGTGCTTCATGGGTAGGTTGCTGGAATTTTTGATAAATAGAAAAGTGGTTAACCACTTCAGCAAAAATAACCTCCTAAGGGGAATATAATATCAATATCTACAGCTGCAGTATTAACACAGGATTGGTGACTCTCTCGACAGGAGTTTCGTTTTTAAAGCAATAGCTCTTGACATATCGAAGGCTTTGGATAGAGTATGACATAAAGGTCTATTCGCAAGATTGACAGCTATGGAATAGCTGGAAATGCCCTCCCAATCATTAAACCCTTTTTCTCTCATAGGCTTATAAGACTAGTCGTTGATAAGTAGAAATCAAAAACTCATTGTATTAAAGCTAATGTCACTCAAGGTTTCATCCTGGGCTCAACTATCTTCCTGATCTTCATCAATGATTTCCCAAATCACATTTTAGATCATTCGTAGATATTTATGCAGACGACATAACAATCTGTGTCAACGCTTCAAAGGCCAGCAATAAAAAAGATCTTTCAGATTCTCTCTCTCTCTCTCTCTCTCTCTCTCTCTCTCTCTCTCTCTCTCTCTCTCTCTCTCTCCCTCCCTCCCTCCCTCCTAATCTTGAGGACATAGTGCAATGGGGAAAAAGCTGGTTGGTTAATTTTAATGCATCAAAAACCAAACTTCTCTCCTTTCATCATAATCATTCCACCCCCCATCACGCCCGAATTGAAATGAATGGCTCCCATTTTGGGAAAGTTTGTCTGACCTTTACTCATGATCTGAAATGGGACACATACATCAAATCGGAGGAAAAATGGTTGGATCACTCCACCACTCCAATGCTCTGTCTCTATTAGAGCCAGGTATGCCCTAAAATAGAGTACCGTTGTCACATATGAGCAGGAGCTGCTCAGCGCTACCTATCCTGCCTTAACAGAGTTCAAAACTGACGTCGAAACCTAGTAGGTGATGCCCTTTTCTCTTCCCTGCAAACTCTTTCCCACAGAAGAGACGTTACGAGCCTGTCTTTGTTCTATCGTTATTTTCATAGCAAGTGCTCGACTGTATTCTAATTTATGGTCTCCCCCTTGCTAAGCTTTCACAGAAACACTCGACTGGCTACAAACACTATATATGGTTTCCCCTACTCGCTATCTGTGCCTAAACATAAACACAAATTCCATGAACAAAGGTTCTTTCTCAGAACTGCCGGCTCGTGAAACACTGTTTCACTGGCCTGCTTCCCGGTTGAATGCAGCATAGCAGCCTTCAAATCCAATGTAAGCAAGTTCTTATATAGCGGTTCCCATAAATAATAAAGTTCTCCACAATTTACACCATAACGATTACCACACTACCACCTCACATTCCTCGAGTGGCTTTCGAGCCTTGATAAGTGGTGAATTCCAAGTAAAAAAGGTAGCATTTATCATTTATGTTTTAAAAGTTTATTGTGTGTAAAATATCTTCTGCTCTGTTCTGATTTTTTATCAATTAGTTTCCAGTATCATTCTGCATTTCTAGCGAAACTGAAACTATACTTTTTTAAAAAGTATAGTTTCAGTTTTTAAGAGCATATCATATGATACTATATAGTAATATTTCGTTTTTTCATTGATACCTGTGGTTTCAAAAACTATAGGTTATTTTGACCGTTGGATGCAAAAATATGATATGTGCTTCATTTAATTACTGATTGATGTGGTATTTCTTTAAATGTTACTGCATAGTAACACACACACACATTATATATATATGTGTGTGTGTGTGTGTGTGCGTGTGTGTGTGTGTGTGTGCATATATATAACATTGTAATGAGTTTCTGAACGAATATTGGTTTTATTTCATGTTATTTTAGACATTTTTGTCACATATTTGACTTTTATCATTTTTTATTTAAATTTTTCTTTTATATTTAACTGGCGGGGGGGTACCCGGCGTTGCCCGGTGTTTGGAGATGTGTGTGGGGGATAGATAAAAAAACCCTTATTAAAAAAAAAAGACGTTGGCCGAGTTTTTGGAGGTGTAAAAGAGAAAAAAAGTTTCAGTAGAAAGATAGGCTTCAACCCCGAACCTTTGACGCGGAGGTGGAAAGGAAATGGAAAAAAAACCTGCGACCTAACCATCTCGATCAAGGGAATACATAAATTGATAAGTGTGGTAAGTTGACGCTTATAAAACGGAATTAACAGGTGCGAGAACGTTAAGTCGCGTGGTGTTTGACCTAGTTTTGCGCTGGAAGCCAGTTTGTTTTACCCGCTACGCGGCGATCAAAAATATCTTGTAAAAGTTTCGTAAATTAAAGATAGCTGCGACCAGAGTTCCTTAGTCGTAGATATTATTATTTAGACAGCATATAAAAAGTTTTAAGAAGGAGCGAGCCAACCGAGAATCACGGCGAAAAAAGCCTTTTGTTGACATACACAAAAAGCGAATAACAATACATACATACACACATTTTCGCTTTTATATATATAGATTATATTCAATGATGTACATTAATTGTATTTATTACATTTTAATGTTTTTTATTATTCTTTACGAATTAATAAAGACAAAGATATTAACAGCAATAATAATTTTTTTCTTCTTCTTCTAAAACCAACTATGTTTTCTTTTGTAGGGGAAATCCTCTAATAATATTTCACCTATTTCGTCATGATATATCATAAGCTATCATAACTCATTATTAAATCCGAATTCGGTTTTATCTACTTTTTATTCGCGTGCAAACGACTTTATAAGTCAATACGTCGGTCAGTCGGTCGGTCGGTCTGACCTTTTGTGCGTGATCTTTTTGATTAACATCAAAGGTCTGTTGTTAATAGATGCTGTTCTTAGCTTTTCAAGTTTTCTCGACCTTTTTGCAAGCAAAGACCAGATGTGAGGGCGACCCCACATATAAGACCTTGGTCAATGTAGGGGCCACCCTTCATACCAATTGTCACTATCCAGCTCCCCTACTCCCCGGGGAGTTGGTCCCCATTTCCCCTTCCCTCCTCACATTAAAAATCGGCCTTGTGCCTAATTTGCTCAGTGGGGGAGCAAATAAATACCTCAAAGTGTAGTATCTGTTTCGACAGATACTGCAAGCAAAGACCAGATGTGAGGGCAACCCCCACATACCTGACCTTTAACCAGTTGCCATTTCTGGTCCCCTTTTTCCCTTCCCCCTCTCTTTACCCCTCACATTAAAAATTGGCCTTGTGCCTAATTTGCTCGGTGGGGGAGCAAAAGACCTTGGTCAATGTAGGGGCAACCCTTCATACCAATTGTCACTATCCAGCTCCCCTACTCCCCGAGGAGTTGATCCCCATTTCCCCTTCACTCCTCACTTTAAAAATCGGCCTTGTGCCTAATTTGCTCAGTGGGGGGGGAGCATATAAATACCTCAAAGTGTAGTATCTGTTCCGGCAGATACTGCAAGCAAAGACCATATGTGGGGGCAACCCCACATATAAGACCTTAGTCAATGTAGGGGCAACCCTTCATACCAATTGTCACTATCCAACTCCCCTACTCCCCGAGGAGTTGATCTCCATTTCCCCTTCACTCTTCACATTAAAAATCAGCCTTGTGCCTAATTTGTTCAGTTGGGGAGCAAATAAATACCAACCCTTCATACCAATTGTCACTATACACCTCCCCTACTCCCCGGGGAGTTAGTCCCCATTTCCCCTTCACTCCTAACATTAAAAATCGGCCTTGTGCCTAATTTGCTCAGTGGTGGAGCAAATAAATACCAACCCCACATATCAGACCTTGGTCAATGTAGGGGCAACCCTTCATACCAATTGTCACTACCCAGTTCTCCTTTCCCACCCATCGGGAGCTGGTACCCCTTTCCTTCCCCCTCCCTCTCTCTCTCTCTCCACATTAAAAAAAACGGTCTTGTGCCTAATTTGCTAAGTTGGGAAGCAAATAAATACAACCCAACATATAAGACCTTGGTCAATGTAGGGGCAACCCTTCATACCAATTGTCACTATCAAGCTCCACTACTCCCCGGACGTTGGTGCCCATGTCCCCATTCACTCCTCACATTAAAAATCAGCATTGCGTGTAATTTGCTCGGTGGGGGAGCAAATAAACCCAAAATATCGAACGTTGAGTACGCTTGGGTTAAAAGATGCATAAGTACCATATTTTCTTCAATATACTTAGTTTCTGATTTGTCCTAAGGTGGCCTATTATACGGACAATCAAAGATAAAGTATTCCGTGAAAGGAATAAATTAATATACACGGTGGTTTGAATATGGAAAGTGAAGTTTACTTACGTATTCACATAGAGACAAATAGAGCGTGTTAACGTTCAGGGAGAAATCTGTTCATGAAGCCCAGTGAATCCGGTGACTTGGTTCCTTATGTAGAATGTTCCGAGTTGGTTACCTATCTCCACATAACACCTCCCCCCAAGCCAATTTCTCCTTGGAGAATTTTGCTTAATTCCGTTTATTTTTAGGTTTGGAGCTCAGTCGGTTAACTTTTCTTTTCACCCTTGTACTTTTTCTCCTCAACACCGTTTGAGGGGGTGGAGCTGGTGGTGAAACTGGTACTCTCTGACCTGGAGTAAAAAATACTACTCTCGGAGTAGGTTGTGCTATGGGTAGAGGAATATTAAAAGAGTCATACAATACCTCTAAGGGCAGTTCATTATCTTCTGCCTGTTTGTAGTCATCAGTGTGTCGGGGTCTTAGCTGATTCATATGCCTGCGACAGTCAAATTTACTACTTCTTACCGAATATAGCATGTGTCCAATTCTTTTCATAATCATCTCCTCTTCCCAAAAGCTTTTCCCAGTCCTATAATTCAAGAAGAATATTTTGTAATCAGGTTTGTAGAACCTTGTCGAATGATTTTTTCTCGTTGCTGTTGTCTTGGTTGCCTTTGGTAAAATCCTGTCAAATACAGATCTGATTTTCCGTGCGAACATTAGTTCAGCTGGTGACAAATCGGCATTCGTGTTTGGGTTAGAAGTGATCCTGTATGCAAGCAAAAAGTTTCAAGGCTCTTCTCATCGGTGTCCATGCATTGGTGTGTCCTTAAAGCTCTTTTGAACGTATCAACAAATCTCTCTGCGAGACAATTTGACCTTGGATGGTATATTGCAGTTATTAAATGTTCAATCGATAGGGCCTTGCAGTATTCTTCAAACTCTTTGCTGGTAAATTAGGTGCCGTTGTCACTGACAATAGTTTTAGGTACTCCAAAACGACTGAAGAGATGGATTAATGGATCTTTAGTACTAGGCGATGTCGGATGTTTACACTTAAACACTTCCGGCCATTTTGTAAAGCTGTCGACAACCACTAAGAAATAATATCCATTTAACGGACCTGCATAGTCAATATCCATGCCGCATCCGTCTTCGGTCACGGTTGTATCTATACAGGTGGTGCCTTTACTCCTAGCTGACACCCTCGACACTCTCTTACTATTTTTTCGATGTCCCGGTCCATAGTAGGCCAACATGTATATCCGCGCATCAAAGCCTTCATTCTGGACATGCCTGGATGACCGCTATGGAATTCTTTAGCATTCTCTTTTGCAGTGTGGTCGGTATGACGGCTCTGTCTGCAAACAATAAAGTCTGTGAACACATCGAAAACAGCGAAATTTTTTACTCTTTCTTTGATTTGTCATTTAGCTGCACCTGGTTTTTCGTTCTTACAATGAATTCATCTGTTTCTGCTGCCTTATTGATGTCATTTAGAGTCACTGGTAACTCCCGAATCGTGTTGCACAGCAATCCGGAGAGTTCTTTTTCCTCTCTCCCAATGTAGCTATCACTGTGCCCTTTAAAGGTTCAGCACACTTTTGAATCAATCTGGAGAGACCATCTGCATGTCCCATATTTTTGAATGAAATCTACTCCATTTTAAAATTATAATTCAACAGAATAATGCTCCATCGTTGAAGTCTGTTTGCAGTATGAGTGGGTATGCCTCTTTTAGACCCAAAAATAGTCAACAAGGCTCTGTCTGCAAACAATAAAGTCTGTGAGCACATCGAAAACGGTCTGCAATGTAAAAAATCCTGCCATGAATAAATGTATGGAATTTTTTAATTGCATAAATTATTGCCAAACTTTCTTTTTCAATTTGAGAATAGTTTCTCTCCGCAGGCAAAAGTGATCTGGAAGCATGAACTATTGGTTTCGTTGACACATCTTCCAGTCTATGGAGAAGTACTGCTCCTATACCATAATAACTTGCATCTGACGCCACAATCAATTCCTTCTGTGGATCGAAGTGGACCAGTCCTAAATCAGATAGCATGCATTTCTTAATCTCTTCAAATGCACTTCGGCACTCCTTTTTTTAATAATTCGTTCAATGGTACTCTCAACTTCTGTATTTTGAGGATATAGATAGCATAACATTGTGCTAAACCCAAAAATGATTGTAGCTGGGCAACATTACTAGGTGTTAGCATCCTCACAATGGCTTCTGTTCTCTGGGGATCCGGTCTTCTGCTTTAGCTGTCAATGATTTGACCCATATATTTTATCTGTTTAAAAAAAATCACATTTTTCGGCACTCAATTTGAAACCAAATTCCCCAATTCTTTGGAAAACTGTTCTGATATGTTTTTTGTTTTCCTGCACATTTCTGCTCTTTACAAGAATGTCATCCAAATATGCGATTGCAAAATCTAAATCGGCAAGTATTGTGTCCATTATGTGCTGAAAAACACTGGAGCTACTTTCAAACCAAAAGGAAGCCTTTTGAGTCTGAAGAGTCCTAAATGGGTATTGATGCACAAATATTTCGAGCATTCTTCACTGACTTTTACCTGAAGGTAAGCCTCAGATAAATCAATTTTGGAGAAAAAATTTTCCCTCCATTCAGCTTTGTAAAAATTCCTTTAGGGAATGAGAGTGGATAACTATGATCCATAAGACAGTCATTAAAACCTGGAAAAAAATCGGTGCATACCCGAATCCTCTTATTTTTCTTTTTAACAGATGCAGTGGGGCTTGTCCACTCAGAATAGTCACTTTTCCGACTACACCATTTTCCTGCAGTCTCTGTAGTTCAATTTCAATATCTTCTTTTGAGGAAAAGGGCGCGTTTCTTTTCGGCTTAAAAACAAGTTTCACATTTTGTTTTTGTTCAAAATTCACTTCGGTTTTAGTACACATACCTAACCCCTCAGAAAAAAAAACCTGGTGAATTCACTTTTTTTTTTGTTTGGAATTTTTTTTCAGCTACACTCACATTGTTACAAAATGAATTTATGGGTAACTCCCATAAATCAAACAAAACGACCCAATCAATTCCGAAGAGGCAAGAACAACTAACACTTTTGTAGAAAAAGTTTTCGATTCAAGAGATACACTGCAATCAAACTCTCCCATGAATTTTAATCTTTTGCTGGATACTCCTTTGGCAATTTTAAATGTGGACACCCAATCTTCTTCCAGGTCACTTCGTCGATAATTGAAGTATCGCTACCTGTATCCAAAAGTAGTTTCACTATGTGACCGTTTATTTTGGAATTGACAAATTTTCTTTTACTTCCTTGTCTCACTTCTTCTTTTGACAACGCCACATTTACTTTAGACTTAAATTTTTGTCTTTGTTTATTTTGTTTAGTTCGGCACTGGGAAGCTCTTTGTCCGACTAAATCACATTTGGCACAAGTTGATCTTTAAAGGGGCATTTTTTTCTTAAGTGCGAACCCGCACAGCTCCAACATTCAAAACTTTTTCCTTTGTTCTTGGGAAATGTTTTTTGTTTTACCATTAGGACGTGGGCTGTAGTTTTCCCTCTATCCTAATGGTATCCCTTTTCACATTTATCAATTTCTGGCATTCTTATGTCACTTTTTGCAATTTAATTTCTGGATCTTGCTCCATAATCGATAAAATCTTTGACGTTAAATCGTTGTCCTTCGGTTTTGTCAGTCCCTGAACAAATATATAACACTTATCAACATAGCAACTAACAAACCTTTTAAATAGTTCACACTGGGCGTTGACTTAATTCGCATATGTTACAGTATGATCAGTTTCTTCTTTTTTGCATGTTCAAGTACTTATACCTTATATGGAAAAAGGCTGCCTCTTTCACCAAATATCGAGCACAAAATTCGAACAGTTTCCGAAAAAGAAATAACTTAAGGTTTCTTTGGTAAAATCAAATTCCTAAATTTTGTGTTTTCCTCCGTACCCAATTTCTGAAGTAGGAGTGTGATTCTTTCCTTGTCCGACTATTTCTCACATCTTTTTGTAAAAATCGTCTCGAACCTATGATAATAGGCAGGGAACGTATCACCTTGTTCTGGGTCGTATTTGAACTCTGCTAGAGAGTTGGCTATACCCTCTGCCGAAAAAAATCTAGATGCGCCATCTTCAGATTTTTTGTGACAACACAGTTTCACATAATAGAAGATACTTTGTAGTTTGCTGAATGACGTGTGATTCAAAACGTTTTTGCTGAATCAAAATCCGTTTTTGAAATTCAATTTGAGCTTTTTGCTGAACGTTTTCGTCAACTCAGTTATTTGTTCGGAAAACATTTTTAAACGCACAAATACAAAGTCAACGAATACAAAAGATGTTCCCCTTCAGATATCGTCACGAAAAAAAATTGTCAGCACTTGAGAAATGTTCAAAGAGAAAAAAAAATCACCATACAAAATATTAATAGTTTACAAATTTTCAGAGATCCTTTTCATCTTTTTCAACTACACGTAAACTTCTTTTAAGAATTTCTTTATGGCAGAACAATTACCACAGTACAATTCGTTTTATCCTATTCACCAAAAACAGAATACCTCCGAATCGCTTTTCAAACGAGACAATATGACGTCAACTTTTCAGAAAGTTCAATGAAAAACGGCAATAATAATATAAAAATTCTTTGTACTTGCGGGAATACTTGTCTTTCGCTTTCTAAGAAGTATTTCCTTAATCGGATATAAACTTTTTGAGAATTTTTTTTTAATTTCGCGCTCACCACGTGCTCATTTTTTTTTTTTTACTGAGTTCGAATCTCGTCTCCGTCGCCAATTTGATATGTCCTAAGGTGACCTATTATACGGAAAATCAAAGATAAAGTATTCCGTGAAAAGAATAAAATAATATACACTGTGGTTTGAATACTGAAAGAGAAGTTTATTTATGTATTTACATAGAGACAAATAAAGCGTGTAAACGTTCAGGGAGAAATCTCTGTTCATGAAATCCTGTGAATTCGGTGACTCGGTTTCTTGTGTTGAATGTTCCACATAACAGTTTCACTTAATCCAGTGTTCGTGTCTTTATGAGCCCACAAAAATAAGTGAATCAGATCTTGTTCAACAGGCAATTGATCTTTGCCTTTTATTTCTGGAATGGTTCTGATCCAGCCATTTATTACAGCATCAAATCAATTCACAATAAAGAAAAAGATTAGTATCGACAACATATAGGAACATATAGGAACACCCTAGACTATTAATTGTTTTAGTTTACGCTATCATGGCTTTTCCATAACATTTTCTTCTATTTCAGTTTTGTTTATTAACATGAAAGTGACTAAATGTGATTTTCTTCTATTTCTTTCTCTCTTGCAGTTCACATATACAGCTCCGCAATTAATAGCATTTGAGTCCTATGCCGAGGGGAACTCACATACGCAAGTTTAAACCGGATGTCGGCTTTCCAACATCATTTAGCCGAAGATGTCGCGTCTTGACATTGGATCTCCTGAAGAAGGGTTCACTGCAAAAAGAAAATTGAAAAAAAAAAAAAGAAATTGAAAAAAATATTATAAAATACGGAATGGAAATAACACCAGCTTCTACTATTACATTCAAAACAAACAACTCAAACTATACTGCAAACACCGAAATATATATATATATATATATATATATATATATATATATATATATATATATATATATATATATATATATATATAATATCTGGTCAGTTTATGAATACTTGTGCTTTTGCGGATAGATATAAAAAACAAAAGAAGAATTAAATAATTATCAGAATTAACACTTTGAGCATTGGGTACGATTTTTTATTAGTGAAGAGTTAAATTATTCAACCGAAAGATGTAATGAAATGTTTTACATTTTGTGGTTGATTGTAATATTATGAACTGCACGAAGACGTTCTTTCTTGATAGTGGAGCTCTTCTGTAACAGGAAATCTTTTTTTTTTTAATTTATTATGCCGAATGAATTAAAAAGAAAAGTACAACAATAAAGAAAACAGCCTAAATGTTTCAAGTGGAGTACCTTTGAACTATAGTTCTTCTTCTTGTGAATTACATCTTTTGCATTAGCGTAAAACTTACACGGTTCTTTAACTGACCTGATACTTATATACGTATATGAAACAAGAAAATGGCAACATCAACAACAAACATGAATAAGAGAAGCGATTTGCGAAGTGAATCAATTCCTTGCGTGTTTACTCTTTTGTATCACGTACACGTCCTTATTAATGAGAGTAACAGCATCTTAAAAAAAACGGAAATTCTGTTTTTGACATTCGTTGGATATAAAGGTTTCATATAAAACATACAAAGGACAAATCAACCGAAACGAAACAAAAATGATCGAAAATATACTATCCCATTAGTCGATCAATAACACACTATACACAACCGTGTATAAACTATTTGACACAATTCTACATACATAAATGTGTATGTAGTCAAAATAAATTCATATATATACATACACTACATATATTTAAATGTACACATATATATATAATTCAATGTATGTACATATATATACATCATATCGTTTTAATATCCATATAAATATATATTTACATCATTTCCGTTTATATATATATATATGTTGTTTCAATATATGTATGCATATAAATGTATATATGCAATGATACGTGATTTCGAGATATATATATTTATTTATATATAATACCAACTTTACGGAAGGACATATAGGAAAATATAGTCTTTGCAAAAATAAGACTAGGAATTATATTAACGAAATATATCGGGTAAAAGAAAGGTAGATGAGGTGATAATTGATAAAATTCTTTCGGTCATTTTTTTATTTCATTTTCTGCCTGGACAAGTTATGCAAGTCATTTTTTCCAAAACTCGCAAGAAAAACAAAAACAGAACAAACTTTAACATGATAGAAAACGGAATATAATGAAACAAAAAAACAAAAGTAAATTATTTTCGCTTTTTTTATTATTATGTTGATTGAGATCGTGAGAGAAATATTTCAAAATGAACCTATTTGCTCATCAGGAAATAAACTAGTGAAGAGTTAAGTAAACAGAAAACACCAATTTGCACTGTCTGATTATGTTAGTAAACCATTACATGTGAACATGAATCACATAAGTATATGGATATATACAAATATATATATATGCACACACGTAAACGTATATAACTATCAATGTAATTATAAACGTGTCTTATAGGCATAAACCATTTTCAATTACTATTTTAATGTATTATGGTCATATATTAGTCCTAAATGGACCATGTTGATATATATATATATATATACATATATATTTATAGATATATATATTTATATATATATACACATATGCACACATTAATATATGTACAATCATATAAATGTATCATATTATATTTATATATACGTCTATATATATGCGCGTATATACCGCCCTACACACACTCACACATATATATACATATACTAGTATATATGTGCATATTCCTGTTTTTAATCGTTTACACACACACACACACACACACACATATATATATATATATATATATATATATATATATATATATATATATATATATATATATATATATAGCCAGTGTTCTTCACATGTACATGCTCATATGCCTATACATTTTTATCCGTGAATACTCACTATTTTATTCTACGAGCACAGACTGCTTGAAGGGAGAATATTATAAAAATGTAAATGTTCATCACAGACATTACCAAAATCACATTAAGCCAAAATGCATTGTTTTTATTCCTCTTCCAAAAAGACAGAAGTTGCCAATCACCTATGAAAGAGAAAATTCAAAACGAAATATTTAAAAACGCAAAAAGCTGAATATGCACCCGAGCAACAATTTTTAAAAAAATTCTTTTTCGGTGGAAAATAAATAATATCAGGTATTTCTTGTGATAGAGAATAGTGAATTCCACAGAATTAAATGAAACAGACATATACATATTCACATATTCATGGATGATACAAATATGCGTGTTTCCGGATGTATATATGCTTACATATACACAAATATATATATATATATATATATATATATATATATATATATATATATATACGACATAAATATATCTGACCTTTTATTAGTTACATGTTAATTTTTATCAAATTATTTAATCCCATCATCTTTTTAAAGAATGCGTTACGTTACATATTAATCTGTGTGATCAATCAACTTTTAATATAAAACCACTTACCACACAACCCTATTCACAAGCAGAAAAATCCCACTTTTGTAAAAAAAATATGAAAAAAAGAAAACACTGGTGAGCATTTCTTGTTCCTGAAATATTCATGGTCAGAAAACAAAACTATATGAGAATGAATTGGTCGACTTCTTCAAAAATATGTCTCCAAGCTGGAAACTGGTTTCCTATATTATCATCCAAAAACACTCTCCGTATCCAAATCTATTTTAAAAAACATCAGCAATGGAATGAAATTTGTGATCTCATATATTTTTTCATTTAATTTTCAAATACTTGTCTTTTACCTTATATATATATATATATATATATATATATATATATATATATATATATATATATATATATATATATATACTAGATGTTCTGACCCGATTTTGCTCTGGATCATCTTATTGCAGTGAATGAAAATTACTTTTTTCTTATATATATATATAAATAATTAACTATACACTTTTACATAGTTTTACAAAAGAACATCAAATTTATTTAAACTTACAATGTACGAAGTGAAACGATTGCTGATTAGACATAATATTACAATTCGCACTTGTATATAGGATCTTCATTAAAATTTTCCGTTGTCAGTTTATCTGACACACCTAAAATCAAACGTATCTTATGTACTTTTTATAATAAATATAAAACAGTCAAGTACACATTTTAAACTGTTTTATAAGTAGGCAATATTGACGAAAATTATTTAAAATTAAGACATATTTTTGCCCTAATTGTCCTTTATCAAGACGAAAATTTATTTAATAATCAGTTTTAGAGAAATTTACACAACCTTTAACTGCAACAAACAAATTTAATTATCTGATAATCTCTTTTCTATTTATGCATAAATGCGCTGAATAATCTTATTTCAATTTTAAGTTTTATTTGTTGGGATGGAAACATGGATGCATTACTGCTACAGAGAACTGTTTAATCTTTTCTTTCTTGTCGTATCTGTAATTAGCGAATATCTTTTCAGAAACTAACGATACATAATGATTCCGTTATAGTGCCCACATCCGATAATGAAGAATTTTTTTCGTATGCAAGCACAAACATTTCAGGTCGGAGAAAATGTTGAATTTATTGATCGAAAAGAAAAAACAGCGTCAAACAAATATCCCGAGGAGCTGCAAGTGGTTCTTCGATATCCGTAGAAGATTCTGCCAACTATTTCGATCGGGATTCACTCTCGTTTGTTTCTCCAAAATTTTAAAATGTTTTTGTCGTTTGCGTAAATATTGATACAATTTATGTTTGAACTCTAGTTGTAATTTTTTATTCTTCTATTTGTATGCAAATATTTTGGGATGATTTATTGTTGTTATTCTTATTAAATAATATGAATACCTAGATTGTTTACATGGTTAAAACTGTTGTCATCGCTTTTATTGTAATCATGTATACGACATTTTATTGTAATCATGTATACGACATTTTATTGTAACCATGTATACGACATTTCGTACGCTGTATTATCTGACCTCTATGTAATTTGGGTTGTAGTCGATTATTTAGGGAAAATGTTGAAATCTATTTTCTGGAAATTTCGAACTAAACCTTTATTTAATTCCGAAAAGCAGATTACTCTAAATGCCGTTTTTTTTTTTAGATATCCCGTCTTGGTTAATTTGTTCTCAAGTTTCTTACGAAGAGATTGGACTCGGAACCTCTAACCCTGAAGATGTCTTAATTAACACTGGTATCCATTAGGATATTTGTTCAGTAGAAACTTTTAAAACTAAATAACTGATACAAGATGTCTTTTTAAAAATATTATGGCAATTCGAAATACATATGTTACCGATTATGATATAATGTGTGTCAAAAAGGTTGGAGAGTACAGCGGCCGAAAAAGTTGCAAGAATGATAACCAAGATGAGAATAACAGTTCGAAATAAATACAAAAATATTCAAATAACAACAATACCTCATTTCAGAAATAATGTAAAAAAAATAGATAAACTAACTAAAAGATGGATGCATGGTTGATCTAATGTAGTCAAGCGAGATAAATAAAGGCTCCCTGACTCAGATACGAAAGGATCCCAACTTCCTGTTTGATTTGCCAGAGAGAAGGATAATACAAAAGAGATTGAGAAATAAAAGATGGGTATACTGACTGTGTTCATAACAAGTGAATTTACATCTCAGCAAAATATACACCGAATTGCAAGAATGAGAGGATTGAAATAAAAATTAAATTGAAGAATTACGGAAAATTTTAATACAAAACGAAATATCTTTTAGCGAAACACCATCACGGGTATTAATTGACCCTTGACAGACGACAATCTTAACGACTTATTGTAATCAGGTTGTCATTTTTAACGTTTGTATTTATTTTCATTCTGGAAACTCCAAACCTACGGAGCTATAAATTTTGTCAGGTCGTTGTTGCCGTCGAGGTAGACATTATTATAAACGCGTCTTCAGAATCGACCATAAAATGGAAACATTCATAATTCAACGTTCATCTACACTATCAGTGAAAATGGATAACAATTTGTAAGAGTCCTAAATTTTGGAACGAGGTTAGATCGTCCAATTTCAATCGATAATAAAATAGATTTCAAACATTATAACAAAGACACGCAAATTAATAATCATCGATATGCTTACTTAAAGTTCTCTCCACTGGACTGCATTACATATCGGGTTCGAAATTATTAATTTTGGTTTCGTTTAGTATAAACTAAAAACTAATATCTACCTATATAATCAATAAAATTATTTTGTAATATTTTTAGGGTTTAAAAGTTTATATAATTACAAGCACACAGTTCTATATGTGTGCGATAATGATGTTTAAATTGTTGGTGCATAAAAGTATTTAAATCTAATACATTTATAAGTATTTGTCAGGTCTATTATACACTGTATGTGCACATATTCGTGTATATGATTTCTAAGTTTTGAAAACGTATACATATTTACATATATTTTTATTTTAGATCAATTCAGACAAACATATAATATTAAATATATATGACTTTTAAATTATGATACATATACACATACATGTATATATATATATATATATATATATATATATATATATATATACATCATTTGTATTTATCTAAATACGTATTAAATTAGTTGATTTTAAAAAGTATATTAAATCATATTTAATAATCCCATCTACATAAAAGTCTATGATTATAATAACGACATAACAACATAATTTTAACTGCTTTTATAACATATATATGTATAATATTTAAAGCTTGCATATTTTATATATTTTTTAGTAGAAGCTGTAAAACCTTCACAAACACCTTAACTTCTTTTAACAGTCATTTTCGAATTCTGCGTCCACTACACGTCTCTTTATGTATAAAATATCCAGATTGGTACAGAATAAATTCAATAGTCGACTGGGTGGCTATTCGCATAGGATACACATAAAAACAAAAAAACAACAGCACTGTTTTGTAACACATAATATGCATTATTTCGAAATCCTGCGAATTGGCTTTGAATTAAAAGAAGTTACATGAGATACAATCGTTCATACGAGATTTACAAATATATCAAATGAGAATTCCTCTTTTTGATTTGCCTTTTTACAGAACCATGAGGCGTTATATATATATATATATATATATATATATATATATATATATATATATATATATATATATATATATATATATATGCATTATTTCAGGTTATATAAAAATACAAATACATTACTGAAAAGAATTTATATAAATAGATTATAATGATTGTTTGTATGTGAATATATAAATATATAGCTATTTTAATATATATATATATATATATATATATATACATATATATATATACTTAAATAACTGCATAAATATTCATGTATGTACATATAACATTATTATTTCTGTGTATTTATGAATAAGTGTATGAATTATTTTGTATATATTCTTTATGTAAGTAGTTGTATTTGTATCTATCTATGAATACTCAGAGGTATTCATAGATATATATGCATATATATATGTATATATATACATATATATATATACGAAAACTATTCGTGTGATATTGTAATTTGTGAATGATCACGTATTGTCGATTGACTGTTTTGAAACAGTTTAAAGAGACAAGATGGAAGGTATATATTTCATAAGTGTATAGATGCATGAATTTGATCTATATGAGTATGTTTATATATTTATACATGTACGTACATAATAATATTTACATATTTTCGTGCTTGTATAATCTTCCTGAAAAACGTTACTAACTTTAACTAGAAACTTTGTGAGCATTTAAATTTTTGTATATATGTTATAAATCACTTTATATTCACACAAATAATAGGTCAATAAATTACTAGAGCTAAAATATAAATGTTTCGAATTTGTTGCGAAAACATTATAATTCATACAATTGTTTTTGCCTATTTTAAAATAAATATTCTCTTGGTAACAAACAGATAATTACATATATGTGCGTGTGCGTGCGTGCGTGTGTGTGTGTGTGTGTGTGTGTGTGTGTGTGTGTGTGTGTGTGTGTGTGTGTGTGTGTGTGTGTGTGCGTGCGTGTGTGTGTGTGTGTGTGTGTGTGTGTGTGTGTGTGTGTGTGTGTTGAACAAACCTCTGGAACAGTAATATGTGGGACTTTTATGGAACAAATTGTTTTGTGAATGAATTTAAATTTGTTGTGGAAGATTAATGCTGATATAAGGGTGTTTCGATATTGATGTACATTTTCTTTTTACATTTGATACCCCGAGGACGATCGATTTCAAACCGATCGTGAAACAGTGCAAAAAAGAATTTGGTATTTTACATCAATACGTATACGAACCCGTCACTTAAACTTAGGAGGCAAGTAAAAGTAATTTGGGATTTTTGAATTCTTTAATAAAAAGTTAGTTTGTGTAATACGGCAAGCCAAACGTTAAAATGTCTTTAAAGAATGCCTAACGGTTTTAACGTCAGATATTGGCTTAAAAGGCATGGTCGACATGTTTAGAAAAAAACGCAGTAATATGGAGATATTCGTCGATCAAACCTTTTAAAATAAACTTTTTTGTGCGTGTAAGAAGACTTAATGTGACCACACGTGACCGATAACATAGCAAGTAGCCTGCGAAAAAAGGTCGAGTGAAACAGCTCTGATATTTTTTGATAAGGTGCAGCACTTTCTCTTTTCCCATGATGGTTACGAAAGTGAAATTGAAAGCAAAGATTCTGGACGATACGACTATCAAAAAGATTTTTTAAAGAATAAGTTAAGATCTTGTATTTTCTGTAATATTTCATTCTCAACATATTTTCCTACAAACAATCTTTTAATATGTATATAAACATGTAGTGTGTTTAATAAGCGATCAATTAGTTTTTATATTTTCGTACAAATCAGTTACATTTTGAAAAGAGTTGGAATAATTATCCAATATGTATTTTTTTCTTTTTATTTTGTTATCTGAAAACCTTGATCCTTAAAACTAGTTGGCCGTAGTCACTAAATCAGATGTGCAGTATGCTTTCAACTTCAAGTGAATCAGATCAAAATTCAAAAAGCGCTAATAAGGCATGCTCAAGCAACCTGCGACCTTTAACCCGCAAATATCAATGTGCATATATGTACGTCTTGATTGGTGTATCGGCAACGTGTTGCTGTTTTTAATATTATATCTTTATTTTCTTATGTTTAGTGCATTAGAAATTGTCACTTGTAACTGTCTACCTGTTGCTTTAATCATGGCTTCATCATTACTTTCGTTCTCTGATTTTCATCCTTGCTCTCCCATTTAAGGTGCTCCTTTTTGTCACGTGCTTCTCCCTTACTCTCTCTTATTTTTTAACATTTATTTGCATCTCCTTTTTGCTTTTCTTTCTATACTATTTATATCTAACTCTTCATTTATCATTGATCATATAATCTTTCCTCCTTCCCGTATACATCTTTACGATTCTACACTGTTACCTTTTTGTATACTCTTCTTCTTTCTTTTCTCACTCTATTTCTTCATACTTCATAAGTAGCATGATGTAGTTCTTACAGAGTTGTGCTGGGTGTCCCTAATTCAAGATCTTTTCGTGCTACTGCATCAATTTTACTAATCCTCTTAGGAAAATATAAATCTATTTATCTTCATGCAGCTATGGATAAAATAGTAGGGTAGACTAGATTCTAAAGCCTTGCTTGTTTGGCTCGTTTAGGAGAATTGACGCTCTTAAATAATATCATTATTTTTCTACTTATCTCCTTTTTTTCCAGTCTTCCTGGTTTGGTCTTGACATTAGACCTAAACTATACCGGTTCAGGCGATCTGCGGTTGAAGATTGCGCAAGCCTTTTAGACATGTCGGGTAGAGACGTGTCTATAATGCTGCTAAATATGCAAAATATGCCAACTTTTTTTAACCATTATCCTCGCTCTCCTTACATTCCTGTTTTACATCCTGACTCTCATAATCTGCGCTTTCCTCACCCTTGTTTTCATCCTTATGCTTCCCGGTATTATTGGCCTCAGCAATGATGAACCTTTTCTCACTGCACTCGTCTGCTGTTTTCTATTTACTCGCTCTTACTTCCATCTATTTCCCTGCTTCTCCTCCTTCTAGTCTTTGTTATATTTATTGCGTTCGTCCTCATTGCATTGCACTCTTGTATATCTGCTTTTATTGCTTCTGTTTCTCCCTTGAATAACAAGCTTTTATTTGCCTATATTGTTTGTCGCTTCTCTCCATATTTTCTTCCAATGTTCTTTCCCAGTCTCTTTTGCTCACTGGTCTTTAGCCGGGTTCCATTTGAAAAAAAGTTCAACAAAACTTTCTACTCAAGAAAAATGGATTATTATTATTATTATTATTCTCTCCTTTCGGTGGTAAATAAAACTAAAAATACACCTTAGCAAGTTTGAATCTTTATCCTTTCATCATCGCCATTATTTTTCGAATTAACACTCATATACTCACATACAATCAAAACAATACAGTCATGCATTTGGGATGTTTTATATATTTTCTCTAAAAGTTGACGAGAAAATGTATTTTCTCTAAAAGTTAAATATCTGAAGTTTATGAGAAAATGAAACCAATATAAGTTGTCGGTTTCTTTTAATAACATTCTGTAAAAATGTAGATATTGCGAACAAATCATATTCATTCATAATATATGTACACGTTTTTATGTGTACACTATAATGTCTATGCACACAAAACATATTTATAGTACTTAAATTAGTTACATGATTTTATAAGATATTACTAATAGTTTGATGTTTTAAGAAGTTGCGACTATGTGTTAATTTGCTTACTTCTGTTATTTAAACAATGCAATGAGAGATAAAGGCATTTTAACTCATCAGTGCGGATATATATATATATATATATATATATATATATATATATATATATATATATATATATATAACATTTTATAGCTTAAATCAAGTATTATCGGTTTCGTTCTGATACTTGTGTGACCTATGAAATCCGCTGAAGAGAGTTCAAATTTCCTCGCACCTAACACGTTCATTTATACACTGCTCGCAAGTTCCCTATAAGTTATAAGTAAAAGTGTAACTAACATCCAATTGATGGTATCTGGGCGTTAAATGACTAAAAATGCCGAAACACGATACATCATATTTTCATTCATATATGTTAATTGAAAACAACTTGTAAAACAGACAAAATAAATCATCCATTTAATATAATTTCAAATCTTTACACGATATATCATTTTATCTATCTCCACTGTCTGCAATTTATTTATGTATTCCTTAATCACTTAATCATGCGTTCTTTCTCTCTCTATCTCTCTTTCTCTCTCTCTCTCTCTCTCTCTCATACATATATATATATATATATATATATATATATAAGTCATTTCGATTGATCGCATCAGGTCGATCTATCAAGTTGACAACGTTAAGTAAAATAATAATTCTTGAATAAGAATTTAAAAGAATTTTTATAGTTAAGTTTGTTTTTCTTTATTAAAAAATGAAAGATTAGACAAACTTTTCTTCTACCGAAAGTTTATTATAATAATAAGATCAAAGAAAAATAAATATGGACCCCGGTTTACATCGTTTTAGGGGTGGGGCTATCCATCCAGCTGAAAAAAAGGAAATTACCTCTTTAGGGCGGTATCTCAGTCGCCGTTATCCAACCGACGCAATTTCCGCATAGATCGAACACGTTGCTTCTCTTGAGCATTGTCTTCTGTAAACGATATTAGATATTAGTTATAACGCGAAGAATTAATCACTAATTACGCGAATTACATTTCAAGTGAATCGGATCTTCTGCGTTTCTTTTTTTTAATTTATACTTCGAAGGTGATAAAAAAAAATAACGCAACTCTGCCTATGTGAGCCAACTTGTTGTTCTCTGTGTGATGTCGCGCTGTCGGTGATTTGAAAAAAAAAGTGTCGTAATTTTTCTTTCCTTTTTGTAAAGCTTTATAAAATTTGATCTGAAAACATGATAAACAATATGCGAAAAGTTTTTTATGGATTGAAAAAAAATTGTGTTAATAACAAAAATTGTTGTTTTGATTATTATAATTAAAAATGTATCTGGTAGTTGTCTTTGCTTATTTGGTAGGTAGTATAGTGTAGTTTAAAATAAAGAAAAACTTCTTTTTTAAAAGGACGAATCAGAGCAACAGTCACTGTGATAGTTGTAGATGATAACATTAACGTTGATCTTATTCCTGCTTGAATACGCAAAATGGCGCCATTTTAAATCCCGTGTTGTGTGGGTTCTTAAATAATTAGTATTAGCATCTTTTTCTTTCATGGTCTGCTCCTCTAAGTTTGACGAACTGATATAAAATAAATTAGAGTAAAGGAGTATTGAATTTTGCAAGACAATCCTTTACTTTGAGCGGAAATTAGTCGCCATCTTGAAAAGGTGAAATACTTTGAATCTTGAACCTTAAAACAACGGTTTTTTAATACGTTAATCTTCTCGTCATAAATACAGAACATGTTCCAGGAGAACAAAAGAGCACGTAAAAGTTATTAAATATATACCAACATATTTGCATTCAAATATGCAAGATAGCAATATCACCTTTGTAAAATTTGAACGGCGGTTCTGGAAGACAGGAAATAAGCGAATTCATTAAAGGAATAAGGATCTTTGATGAAGCAATTTCAGGATTCTTCATGTTATTGTCTAGAATTTCGAAAATTATTTTTAAACCCTTTGTAGTAGTATATAATTCCTACTTCATTAATCCTGCTTACATATACCTGTGTGTATTTGTACGAGTCTCATTTTATACTTTGTGGAATTGTTGTTTTGAAACATTACCTGCGTAACAAACTAGTATCAACAAAAACACGTAAATATATAACAAATTGTTGAAAAAATATTTCTAGTATAACAAAATCATATAAAATGTCCACTGCTTCATACAACAAATAGATGATTACAATGCTAGTAGCAAGTTGAACAAAGATTTTCCGTCAAGGTTGGGAATATGCTAGTTGTACATATTCATATATGAATGTATTCTGTACACACACACACACACAAATATATATATATATATATATATATATATATATATAACGTGTTAGTCTATGTGTATAGAGGTTTAAACCATAATTGAGATATATTAATAATTATACATGTAAATAATAAACACTACTATCTATTAAAGAATGATGCATGCGTTGAAGAGTATATTCAGACGAATGAATGTATTATGGACCTATATAAAACACTGTATCATTCTTAGTTCGCTCTATTTCTTGATGGCGGGCTTCTCGGTGTGTTTAGAATAAGTTCTGTCGCAATTTTGAATTGATGAAAAAGCTATAAATTATATTGTTTCATTTATTTATTTTCAAATATCGTTTGAATTACTTTCGCTCATTCTAAATTCTTATCAGTCGATGGGTTCTTCATTCATAAACCATCAACTGAAAAAAAATTATTATGTTTTATTATTCGCATATATAAATATACTTATGAATAATATTTTCCATTACCGCTTAAAGCTTTAGTTCGTATTTGTACTTTTAAATCTTTATATATATATATTATTCCGTTATATATTTTCCCTTTTCTGACAAGAAACTTATTAGTGTCGTTTAGTAGTTTTTCTTTTTTTTCTTTCGCAACTACTGGAAAAGTGACCGATCGCCGCCTTTCACAAAATCAGCTGCTGCACACATTCCCTTATACGCGGTTTACACGTCATACTACGTGGAAAGAACGCACGAAAGTTAACAATCAAAAATGAAGCCATTTTTTGTTGCTTTGTCTTGACTTCAATGCTGTAAAAGTTTCTGAACTGTTTACTATAAAGAGTAGATAATAATGAACTCTCATTCACTCATCAACACTCGTTAAATAATAGTTCTTATGTGTGAGAATACAGTTCAGTGATTTACATATTGTCCTTGCCTCCTTTCAGTTTAAAAATCAACAGCCAAAGTACGGACGCCAATTAAAAGTTTTAATCATTAAATAATGGGTTTATTTGTTTCCGTTTTTTACATTTTAGTAAAAATTCACTGCTATATTTGAATTTCTATATAAAGATTTAGAAGAGAGAAACTGTTTAATTTAAAATATATTTTTATTTCTTTTCTTCCTTCAATAAACTATTATTATTTACTCAGGAGTTTTCCCGAAGATCATTATTAGTGATTGCTCATAGTCAATAATCGATAGTGTTCCCTTAATTTATTGAAATCTTCCCAGATTTCTAGTACTTCCACCTTTTTCGATGACAGTTGCAAAGTTTTGAGTTATCGCAATAGCTTTTTACGGCAATAGCTTTTTACTTTTATGGGATCTGAGTGGCAACATGACTCATCGAGGCCCTATTAATTTATTATTATCATTATTTTAAATCATAATACTAATAAGTAATGAGAGTGAACGATAAAGCGAATGCCATATAAAAATCCTTATTTTTATTTATTTCTCCCTTAATCACAAACTATGAATACCGTATAATCGATAGAGTGATTTGGTCAATGAAAGATAAATCGTTTCTCACTAATTAAAATAATAGCGACGACAATGGCAACCAGACAAACAATTAAATTCAAATCAAATCAAAGGTTATATGCCTTCCCATTGATTCCATTTTATTTCTCAAAACATATCTTTCCCATCTTTTTTCTGGGCCCCAAAATAAGCTTTTTTACTTTTTTGTAAATAAATTCCATTGCTAAAACTGCCCGTGTTCATTTGGAGTCGGTGAATGAATACATTGATTTCAAAGCGCATACAAAATGTTATTATAATAACAAAGGAACAAAAACTGGACGTTCAAACGGGTTTGCTAAAACAGGTGACAAGAAAAGTGAGTGATTAATTGCACTTCCTCCCACTTATAAACTGTGCTGCATTACTCAATATGTTCTCTATTGTTCCATCGCAATTTAATAGTATTAGATGCGCCAAGATAGAAAAGAGAGGTGTGGATCATCTGGTGAAAATACTTTTTTATTTATTTCCTAAGTAATCGATGAAATATTAATTATAGTTAAACCAGATTGGAGCTGTTTAAGTGGCCATCTAAACCTTTGACAAATCTTTCAAAATTCCGACATGATTACCCGCTATCATTGTTGAGATACTTTGTACAAACTTTCAGCTATGCAAGTAGTTGAAAATATTTTATAAATCCTTTGAGATAGAGTATTTTAGTGTAGATATATAAGTTCTTAAAGATCCTTGAATTATATATTTGTTTATTTCCTATTATTACTCTTTCTAAATCAAATATAAATAATTACAAATTTCATTTTATTTTTACTACTTAAAGAATAAATAAAGAGTCTATCAAATATAGGATGGTTTGTCATCGACATTTTTTGGTTTTGTTTTAGATAAATCTTATCCAAATAAAAACCAGTTTCCTTACTTGGAAAGAGAAAATAGTAACGACCAATGAAATCCGTGCTGCAAAAAAGAGTTTTGGAAAAATCAAATGGCACCCGATATAAAGAAAAAACTTACATACTTGTATTTATATCAGACACTTTCTAACATGACATACATGAATATAAGACACACACACACACGCACACACACACACACACACACACACACACACATATATATATATATATATATATATATATATATATATATATATATATATATATGGATGTATGTATGTATACCAGAAATAAAAACAAGGATTGACGGAAAACAATCACTCGGACGAAATAAAAGGAGGAAAAGATTCATCTCCTTTTTGTTCCATCACCCCTATATCACATCGAAATTTTCAGAGGAAAAGTAAATAGTCTCCCTTTTTAAACATTCTAAAATAAAATGGATCTCATAAACAAATGTTTGAAAATTAAAACAAGGTGAATATCGAACAAAACTGAAAAAAGAGACAAGACTGTGTCCTGTTACCATTCAAATTTCCAGTCTGAAATTCGAGAGAAAAATGGAAAAAAAAATGAATGAAAACAAAACCAAACACAAGCAAATATCAAAACGGTTTTTATATTTGAAAACAAAGGAAAGAGAAAATAAATAACCAAAATGTTGCGGTTTTTTTTTTGTGGGGGGGGTTCTTAACGAGTGACTCAGCACGCAACAATTTCAAATATTATTTAAACATTTTCTTTTCATAAAACAAAACTGAAAAAGATAGAAAGTATAGAAAAACGAAAGAACTATAAAATTCAAGATGGCGGATTTGGACTGGAAACAAAGAAATAAAATTAGAATGGTAACGCTAAAGACATGGCAAAATTCATTATTTTTCTCACACATGTTAGATCTTATATGTTTCGCTTCTTTTTTTTAATACTTCTTTTAATTTGTTTAAAACTGGTGACGTCTAATTATACTTAATAACAATATTTGTTTTTAAATGAACTAGAGTCCGGAATTTTAATATCTTTGAGAGAAAAATACACAAACAATAAAAAAAACTTTTTATAACAATAAATTATTGTTTTAAAATGTTTGCAAAAATCATGGTGTGTTCATAGAAAATCTATATACAAGTTAATCTAGGTAACAAATAACAGATTATATATATATATATATATATATATATATATATATATATATATATATATATATATATATACATTAATACCCCGAGGAAAATACAACTGCATATTCATTTTAAATACTGTACATTATCTATATATCTATATACACGTTATTATGTTTTATTATTAACTTTCAGTATTTATTTTCTTTTTAAATATGTCAATATTTCTTTCATATATTCATTCCATTTTATGTTTATTTTAATATTTTTACCACCAAAATGTTTTATATTTGTATATTTTTAATTTAAATAACAACATTAACAACCGAAAGAAAAAAATAACAGACATCATATCAAAGGAAATGTTAAAATTCATTGACACATTTATGATATATGTTAACGTTGTTATTTTTTATTATTATTATTATTATTATTATTATTATTATTTAGAACATTTTCATACCATCAACAAATTTATCTTTAATAATCGTTTAATTTCTTGATTAGCTATTCTGTTTGTTTTTTCTTTGATTTTCTTTCTTTGACACAATTAAAATGTGGTTGTGTTTAAGATTTACATTAAAAAAGAAAATGTTTAGTAATGTTGCCGTATTATGTGTGTGCGCATGCGTGTGTGTTTGCATTGATTTTTTTCATTGGCACCGTACAAAAATGATCAAAAATGTTCAGACCATAAATATTAAATATGCGAGTAAGAGAGATAGTTAATATCAGGTGTGTTTGAGTCTAAATAATTTCCTTTCCTTTAACCTCCTTCAGTTAAGCATAAACGGCCATGCGTGTAGCATATTAAATTCGGCCTATTCAACACTTACCTAAGCACTATGGGTGCGTATTTGTGTGTTTGTGTACGTATTTACATTTTTACGTGTGAATGGGTTGGCTCTGTCCCACGATGAATCAAATTTAAGAAACATTTAACAATTCTATCAGGATCTTATTTTAATTATTTATTTATTTTCATATATATATATATATATATATATATATATATATATATATATATATGGACGAAATGGTTGCTGAATATGCCAACAATATTACACAAAATTCAAAACGAGACTATTTTGTGTATATTTCCTTTTAGTATTACTGCATATATGAAAAAGAAAGTTTGTCCATATATATTGCTCATTGTGATAGCGTTTTTTTCCAACGACCGTTAGATGTTCAGCCGCTTTAATGCAAACGAAGAGAGAATTGATATTTACAAAAAAATCGTATTTCATTTCCTTTCAATGCCTTTATTATTCATCTCCGACGTTTCGACTGCCATAAATCATCTTCAGAATTTTTGGAAGGGTAAAACAACAAAACATTAAATAGAAACGCATCATGAATGTCGGGCGTATTCTTCATTCAGTCACATCGCATTTTTGCAAAGGTCATCCGGTCATTGGAAAAACTAATTTAAGCACGTAATTGATATGTATATATATATATATATATATATATATATATATATATATATATATATATATATATATAGTAATGGATGGATGTCTCTGTATACCTAAAGTACAAACAAGGACTTAACGAAACAATCAATTGATTAAATATGAAAACACCGGTTTCGTCATGATATATATATATATATATATATATATATATATATATATATATATATATATATATATATATATATATAAAGAGAAATAGGCAGCATTCTTTCCTTTAAGCATGTTTAAATTATATAGACAATTCATTTCTACATATTAATATAGTTAAAAATATGTGATTTACTGAGAGAAAAACATCTATAAATATCCTAACACCTTTACTGTTAATCATACCGGAAGATGGATCAAAAATGATTTGAAAGTTCTCGGGTAAAAGGCGACTATGGCAGTTACATTAGTCAGTTCTTGCCCGATACAAGAAAATTAATAAGAAAACTAGAAAGGATCAGAAAAAAAAAATTTGTAGAAAGAATTGTGATATATATATATATATATATATATATATATATATATATATATATATTACACATATATATATTACACATCAGACACCGGCTAGATTACTTAACTTGAATTGATCAAAAATAAGATATCATCGCGTTGGTAATGCACTATAATTCCTACAGACACGTTTGTTCCTGTGTTTGCTATTTTTGTTTGAAACGGTTTGACACACACACACACACACACTATATATATATATATATATATATATATATATATATATATATATATATATATATATATATACACTAAATATTTGTACGCAAAGGAAAGAATTCACCTAAGTTAGTTCTGTTTTATGATTTTCAGGTTTTCAAAGACAATTCATCACCCTTTTTTCATATTCCCAGCCCCACATTATTTTCAGACAACGATGATTATAATGATTATAATGAATTATAATGAATGTGATGATTATAATGAATTATAATGAATGTGATGATTATAATGAATGTGACGCTGATACGATAATTATTAACAAGTTGTTTTTCTTTATCTTCCTATTGTTAAATCATGTCCCGGTTTATAGTTATATAAATATATACATGAAACATTGCTCTAGTCCATTCGTTATTGTTTTGTTTTGCTTTGTGATTATTTTGTATAACAAAAGTAATATTGTTTTGTTCTTCCAGTTTTTTACATTTACAACACAAAAATATAAAATGGTTTTAACCAAATCAATATATACTATTATTTTTACAATCAAATCAATATCAATATATACAATTATTTTTATTTGTGTATCTACCTGTTTGTCTATATCTTTCTCAAACATACATATATATGTGTGTGTGTGTGTGTGTGTGTGTGTGTGTGTGTGTGTGTGTGTGTGTGTGTGTGTGTGTGTGTGTGTGTGTGTGTGTGTGTGTAAAATGGTATGAAGTTTTATGGAAAAATTATTTACGTATACTTTAAGAATTTTACATTAACAAGTAATTTTTGTACGATCTTTTCTGAGGTATATTTTGCTGAAATAAAGTCTCTTCATCAGCACAGGCATTAGACACCGAATAGAAATTTAAACATATAATCAGGACTAAAGTGAGGATATATATATATATATATATATATATATATATATATATATATATATATATATATATATATATAGTTTATGTATCATCAAAACGTTTTCTCGTGAAGTCTATTGGCAGTTTCAAAACCATACAATTTAAGCCATATTGCCAACGATGAATGAATTAAAACTGTAGCGTAGCCCATCATGTGTAATACATGGAGTAACTAAATTGCCGTCATGATTACCAAAATATACAGGTTCACAATCGTTAATGATACTTTGTTTGATGGTAGTTATTCGGCCCCGCACTTTTTAATGTGATTCTTAAAACCGAGGAAACGTCTTAATTAAAATTATTACTTATCCATTACTGTAATTAGTTTTAAAAAATATAGTAATATTTTTTTAAAAAGATTAACTTGACATAAGTTTGACAAATTGCCTGCTTGGTATCGCCTTCTTTCTTTGAGCTTTGTAACATCATTCTGCAGAATATGATCCATTCCATGGGTGAACGATAACTGCGCCCTTACAATGATATTTTAATTCGCCAAGTCTCACTTTTATTGATTTGAGAGTCAATTACATTTTTATGATCTCTTATTTATTTTTTCCCGAATGCTGGCAGTGGTGGTGTCTAAAGTTTTCTTTTAATGAACGTTTTTAATGTTTCCCCAATGTTTATAGCAAAGGTTGACTTAACATTAGACCACTCGAACTTATTCATATTTATAATCATTTGTTAATGCTTTATAGTTTGTCAAGTACGTTTGTATGCTTCTCTAATTAAATTGGCTAAACATCAAGAGATATAAAGTTTATCCATTTTATATATAAGACATGATGTCATTTTGTAAAAATTTATACTCGACCAAGTCATCCAGTTTATAAGTGTTCAAAAAATCTACATAGTAAACAGAAAGTCCGCATAATTTCTTAAATAAATAGATATGTATAGACTTTATTTAATACTAGGGTTGGCGGATCATGAAATAAGCTTAAATATATTTTAATTCATGTAAATTTCGTATTTATTATTATATGGCTAATTCTCTATTGTATCTTATATATGGTGAGTTTAAAAGGTTTTTAAGAAATGACTTGGGTGTCAGCAGTTAGAATCGAAACTCTTCAGTCACGTCTCCTACCGATGTAGCTACCGAGAAATAGGTAAGAAAGATTTAACATTAAACAACCTGAAGATATGAATTGAATTTGAGCAAAATGAAGTAAAAGTATGTCGACAAGTTGAAATGAACAGTTTTTACTCGTTATAAACCATTCTTAGTGTATCATTAATATTTCTTGCTATTTTCAGTGTTATGAGACCAATAGTCTGAGTTTATCGGTTAAATATTTACACACAAACACGCTCACATATATCTACTGTTTTATTTATATAAATGATAAAATGCAGTTATAAAAATTATATTGTGGCGAATGAAAAAAAAAACAGGTATATAAAGAGTGCTTATACTTATTAATATTGAAATAAATGGGAGCTTGGGAGGGTAGCAAGTGCTAACAAATACATCAACGGTATTTATCTCAAAGTATTTGTATCAAAGAAACATGATTATATAACCAAACATTTATAAAACTATAATTTTACCCTTCTCTCTCTCTCTCTCTCTCTCTCTCTCTCTCTCTCTCTCTCTCTCTCTCTCTCTCTCTCTCTCAGATCAGTTGTTATTTTTTAGTGATATTAACAGTTTTAGAACCCGGTTTTGTTTTTAATTTTGCTACCTTAGCCATAAGGGGGTTACCTGCTTTTTATTTTGCATATATAAATCCGTCGCCCCTTTTATTGATTGGGGCTTTATTTTTTTTTTAATATTTAAATATTTTACGAGCATAAAAGTTATCCACGGACACGCATATGTCTATCTATCGGTCGTCGTCAGAATATAATATAATATAATATAATATAATCTATATATATATATATATATATATATATATATATATATATATATATATATATATATAAAAGTGAAAGTGTCTGTCTGTGTCTGTGTGTCTGTGTGTGTACATTTCCCTACGCAATAACTCTGTCAAGGTTTAGTCTACAGACTCGAAATTTGATATACAGAGTACTGAGATTTGGGGAAATTGATGTACTCCGTTTTCGGCCAGAAATTTGCCTGTTAAGGGGTCAAAGTTCAGCATTTGACCTTTGAGAACTCTACCAAACTCCTCCGACAATTTTGGGTCTAAACACATGAAATTTTAGATATAGGTTCCTTGGATATGGATCTAACTTAATAACTTGATTTGAGTTCAAAACAATAAATGTTAAGGGGACATAATAGGGGTCAAAGTTAAAAACATTGACCTTTTTTCTTTTTTTTTTTTTTTTGCTCAACATACACCCCCAAACACCTAGGCAACACCGGGCACCCATGCTACTATATATATATATATATATATATATATATATATATATATATATATATATATATATATATATATATATATACTCGGTTGAGACATATTAGCGGATACACCGAATATCATAACTTCTTACCAGTTTTCTTGAAAGTGAGCCACATGTTGGATTAATGGAAGCATAAAATACATCCATTTTCTTCTATAAAACGGGAAATCACTCTCATAGCTTAAAGGAGAAAAACTTCTTACAGCTTATATAAACTTACTTACGTTTTTAAAGACCACTGATGTCGATTGATAATAATTAAAAAATAAATTACGTGTAAATTACATTAAAAATGAATTAATTAAATTAACTACAAATAATATTTTTAAACAGATCAATTAAAAAAAGTCTATTACAAGAAACAATTTATAACATAGAGCTAATTATTTAAATACATTTTCTTTAACACAACATGCAAATAAAAAATTCTTAATGTCGATTTCTTTGAATAAATAGTATAGAAATTATACTTAAATGAAAATGTGTAAACGTTCGTTTTCAGTATGATTTTTTTTCCACAGTGTACCTTTTTATCCATATTAATCAAATTGTGAACAAACAAATAGAGAATTCGACTTTATTATATATATATGTGTGTGTGTGTGTGTGTGTGTGTGTGTGTGTGTGTGTGTGTCTCTGTGTGTGTGTGTGTGTGTGTGTGTGTGCGCGCGCGATATACACATACAACTGCTGTTTTATTTATTTAGTTATTTAGTACTGTATTGAACATTTAGTATTTGTATTGTAGTGAAACTTGATCCCTTTGTGAATCATTTTTTCTATATAAATTTGATTATTATTGAATATAATCATATATATATATTATATATGTATATATACATATATATATAAAAATATATATATATAAATATATATATATATATATCCACATTCATGTAATCGCTTTACAATCATCATCGTTATTGAAACCAAAATAGTAACAGACAGTGAAGTATAATAATAGTATAGTAATACTCTTCAATCAGCTATTATTATTATTATTATTATTATTATTATTATTATTATTATTATCATTAATAATTATTATTATTATTATTATTACAGGTGTAATTATTATTATTATTAATAATTATTATTATTATTATTATTATTATTATTATTATTATTATTATTATTATTATTATTATTATTATTATTATTATTATTACAGGTGTAATTTTATAGAGAATGTTTCAAAAAGTTTATATCATTTTTAGGTGTGTAATGGATTTCGAGTACACTCGTTCCGTATCTAGTATGGTTATTTTACTGATATATAGTTAGAGAAGGCATGAACCTAAATGTCACCATATATATTGCTATGTTTCCCAATATATATTACTATGTTCCCCAATATATATATTGCTAAAATAACAACCTGCATTAAATTAATTGCAAAGTAATGAATTGTTTGCAATAGCTGTCGTGTCAGTAAGCAACTTAAAAAAGATTGCCATGGCAATACAAAAAAAAAATAAAATAAAAAATACTGCGCCGCAAAAAATTTATTTCTTAAGAAATTAAAACATATGTGAATTCCGTGAACGCTTTCACAAACTTTCCACTTGGAAATTCTATCACAGGTGCATACTGAATAGCCTTATTTGGTTTTGTCGGGGGATTAGGGTTACTTTAATATACAGAACCTTTGATTTTCATGAAAAAAGAGAATCTACAAAAGCATCTAATATATAAAGAAAACGCGATCGTTATATTTCCGTGATGGTTTTCAGAATAAAATTCAGATAAATAGTTTAGTTTACAACTTCTGGTAACTATTTGGTGTCTGTTTCTAGAAAACAAAACGGGGTATTTGTTCGATTTCAGATTTATTTCTGGTCATTATTTGCTTTTATATCTGTCAGATACGAGTTAAATAAAAACCTACTTACTGATATGCAATATCGCTCACTCGATACAGTTTATAAAATTCACTGTAGTTGATTTCTTATCAAATTTCCGAATTTTTTGATACTTACGGAATATCATAACTGACAAGATAATTTACCAATCAGCTAAAATAAAAACAAAAACAAAACGCAATAATGTTTATAGTTGATGAACTAACGGTTTTTTAAACAAACTTTAATCTGGAATCAGTATCTCGTTTAACGACTAGTGTTAACACGATTATTTACATAACTGTCTGTATCGCGACTCAACGACCATTGCTGTTGCTGATTGCGTTGGAATTATGCTTGCTGATGTTTACCGACAGATTTCTCTCTACAGTTTATGTCGTTGCTTAGATTTCGAGATATGCATTATTCTTATTTAGGTATCTCCTACATAGAGAAAAGGATTAAACACGTGGTCGATTTTTTAATGTGGAGAAAATCCAGCTCCACTAAAAGACGATTCTGTATTGGATCAAAAATTTAAATTGCTTCAGTCAAAGATGGTGTCTCCTTAAATGATTGAGGACAGAAAATATGGCGTGTAATATCAGAACAGATTCTATACTTAACTCCTCGATAAGCACAGTTAACAGTACATTATTAGGAAAGAATGAGTGGCGCTGCTTTTCTAATATTTCACCTGTTTCGGATTTTTCGTTAAGATTTCTGATGGATACTACATGCACATTAAATGGTAACGTGTTTCTATCAGACTTTACATCATTTGAATGCAAGTTAGTCAGTACATTATTAAATGATATCAACAGTGGGTTTATTTATAGTTGTTATAGAAATAATATATATATATATATATATATATATATATATATATATATATATATATTGTTTTAGAAAGACTGTATAGATGTCGTCGTTTGTAAAACAACCTGAAGGCACCGTGTATATTAAAGTGATTCCGAAACACTGGTGATAGACATTTGTACTAAACTCAAAGGGTTTCCTAACTGAATTAAATTTGAGTGTACAATATACAAGTGTATATATATATACATACTTTTTTCGAAAGATCCTGCATATATAGTGATTTTCGAAAACTGTAAGCATTGTTATGTTTTAAAACACACCGAAAACATATATATACTTTTTGCCAAGCCAGTTTGTATATGTTTTTGAAACATTATTTGCTTTAAAAATAGTATAAAGATTTAGATATTTATATATATATATATATATATATATATATAATTATATATATACATATATATATAATTATATATATATGTATATATATATATACATATATACATATATACACGTGTGTTTACAAGCTGATTTTAAAATAAATGTCTCTGAAACACATTACATTTGTGTATATACATAAAAAACACCAAGCATGTATAAAGATGTTAGCAATAGACTGTAAATATGTAAATCTGAAAAGAAAAAACTATTCGTTTGTAATTAATCTGTTCACTTCAAATTATTTCAATTTGCTTACACTTACGCACACGTAAAAAAACAATTCTAAAATCTTTCCCATGCATAAGATTACAACACTGAGTAATTTGAAACACTATATATACAATTCTTAAAGTTGTGATCCATCCTACATCTCCTAACATAACACATGTTGTCATGTCTCTAATAGGTAATCGCCAGATGCTGTATATATGGCGATTTAATTCATTTTTATTCTTTAGCATTAGCATTTACCTACAACAGAAATTTCTCAGAGGCAAGAAATCTGGTATTATGCTGGGATCCGTTGATGAGTTATAACTTAAAAAATTGTATTCGTTCGTTGTATTTTTTTTAGAAAATAACTTTTTGTTTTAATATTTAAATAAATATCATTTGATTATTTCTGATTAATATAACTATACATCATCGAGAAGTTTCTGATATCTATATATATATATATATATATATATATATATATATATATATATATATATATATATGTGGAAGTCTCGAAATAAAGAGGAAACGTTGGTGAACACATAATACGGTTTGTTCCTTTTTTATTTTCTCTATTTTGTCGGAATACTATTTCCATTATTTTCATCATATATATGTGTGTGTGTGTATATATGCATGTATATGTATATATATGTATATATCTGTACATATATGTGTATGCATGTGTGTATAATATATATATATTGTGTGTACATATGTGTGTGTGTGTGTGTGTGTGTGTGTGTGTGTGTGTGTGTGTGTGTGTGTGTGTGTGTGTGTGTGTGTGTGTGTGTGTGTGTGAAATAACCAAAAATATTTAGAATTGGTCCTTGGGAATTCTTAGCGGCCTTGAGTCTTCTATAAATTCCAGCACATTATTCTTATAGACCTTCAGTATTGTCATAATTTGGATAGTCGAAATCTTTCATACTAATATACAAAACCATGTAATGCCGTTGCTAACGTCTTTGGTACGGCCCTTATTAAAAAAATAATCCTCCTCTATAGTTTCTTCGACTCTTGAGCGAACTTCTTGTAGTTTATGTATTTCTATTTATATGTTGTCCATTTTTATATAACACCTGTGATCTACAGATGCAACCACGTCTACGATTTAGCGGTCTTTATTTTCTGTATTCAAACATTCAGATCCGATATCGTACAATTGATTTTTTGAATATCAGTACATTTTGGGGAAATGTTGACACCATTTCTTTATATGGTCGAGCCAAATTCATTTGCACATTTCCCAATGTGTTAGTGTTCCTACCCATTAGGGCATTTATCAGTGTTTTAGGGTTACTGCTTTTATATTCCCTCCCGATATTTTTATAACTACTACATTTTTGTTCTCGTTCAACTGTTTTAGGAATTCATTATAAACTATAACATGTCAGTTGTCAGCTGTCCTCTGCGCAATCATAATCATAATTTTCCGTTCACTTTATATACGATATTTGAATATTTATGTTCGTGTTTTTCTCCTACTGTTTAATAATTATTACTTCTTTCGTCAATTCCCCTTGTAATAAAAATAATTGATTCGAATCGCTCTCTATTTGGTAGTAGTAGTAGTAGTAGTAGTAGTAGTAGTAGTAGTAGTAGTAGTAATCTGCTTGCTGTCAATGTCAATCAGATACTAAAAACATATTTGACTCAAAACGTTTGACTTTGCATCACTAGTTTTCGAGTTTATTATTAGATCTAATTCGTAACCATTATGATTATTATTATTATTAGTAGTAGTAGTAGTATTAATAATAGTATTAGTAGTAGTAGTAGTAGTTGCATAATAATAAATTGTAATGGATACTGCTAGTCATTATTATTATTATTATTATCATTATTATTATTGTCATCATTATTATTGTCATTATTATTATCATTATTGTTGTCATTATTATTATCATTATTGTTGTCAGTATTATTGTCATTATTATTACCATTATTATAATCAGTATTTTTGTCATAATTATCATTATTATTGTCATCATTATTATCATTATTATTGTCATCATTATTATCATTATTATTGTAATCATTATTATCATTGTTGTTGTCATTATTATTGTCATTATTATTGTAATTATTGTTAACATTATCATTGCCATTATTATTATCATTATTATAGACATTATTATTTTAATTATTATCATTATTGTCATAATAATTATCTTTATTATTGTCATCAATATTATCATTATTGTTGTTGTTATTATTATTATCATTATAATTGTCATTATTTTAATTATTATTGTCATTATTATTGTCATTATTATTATCATTATTATTGTTATTATTATTATTATTATAATTGTCATTATTATTATCATTATTATTATTATTATTATTATTGTCGTTATTATTGTCATTATTATTATCATTATCATCATCATTGTTATTATCATTGTCATTATTATTATTATTATTATCATCATCATTATTATTATTACTGTCATTATTATTATTATTATTATTATTATCATTATTGTTCTCATTATTATGATCATCATAATTGTCATTATTATTATCATTATTATTGTCATTATCATTATTGTTGTCATTATTATTGTCATTATTATTATCATTGTTATTGTCATTAATATTATCATTATCATCATCATTATTATTTTCATTGTCATTATTATTATCATTATCATCAACATTATTATTATTGTCATTATTATTATTATCATTATTGTTCTCGTTATTATAATCATCATAATTATCACTATTGTCATTATAATTATTATTATCATTATTATTGCCATTATTATCATCATTATTATTGTAATTATTATTATCATTTTTATTGCCATTATTATTATCATTATTATTGTCATTATTGTTGTCATTATTATTATCATTATTATTATCATTATTATTGCCATTATTAACATCATTATTATTGTCATTATTATTATCATTTTTATTGTCATTATTATTATCATTTTTATTATCATTATTATTATCATTATTATTGTCATTATTATTATCATTTTTATTATCATTATTATTGCCATTATTAACATCATTATTATTGTCATTATTATTATCATTTTATTGTCATTATTATTATCATTATTATTTTCATTATTATTATCATTATTGCAGTCATTATTATTATCATTATTATTGTCATTATTATTATCATTATTGTAGTCATTATTATTATCATTATAATTGTCATTAATGTTGTCATTATTGTAGTCATTATTATTATCATTATTATTGTCATTATTATTATCATTATTGTTGTCATTATTATTATCATTTTTACTATCAGTATTATTATCATTTTATTATCATTATAATTATCATTTTTATTATCATTATTATTATCATTATTATTGCCATTATTAACATAATTATTATTGTCATTTTTATTGTCATTATTACTATCTATTTTATTATAATTATTATTGTCACTATTGTTGTCATTATTATTATCATTTTTATTATCATTACTATTATCATTTTTATTATAATTATTATTGTTGTTATTGTTGTCATTATTATTATCATTATTATTATCATTTTATTATCATTATTATTGTCATGTTTATTATCATTATTATTATCATTATTATTATCATTTTTATTATCATTATTATTATCATTATCATTATTATTATTATTATCATTATTATTATCATTATTATTATCATTTTTATTATCATTATTATTATCATTATCATTATTATTATCATTATTATTGTAGTTATTATTGTCATTATTATTATCATTATTGTTATTATCAATATTATTATCATTATTGTTATTATCGTTATTATTATCATTATTATTGTCATTATCATTATTGTTGTCGTTAATGATTATCATTATTTTCGTCATTATTATTATCATTATTATTGTCATTGTTATCAATATTGTTTTCATTATTGTTGTCATTATTATTATTATTATTATTGTCATTAATATTTTCTTCATCAGAGTTGTTCATAAACTAGATATTTTTCTTTATAGCTTTTGTCTCATTTTGGTTATTTGCAGCGTGTATAAACCATTCAGCAACGTTCTTGGTCTTCTGTGGAGAAAATCACTCAGACGCTGTTTATAAGAAGGTTTATTAATCAGAAATGAAAACATAACTCTTTTAAGTGAGTGGTTTATTGCGTGTGAAAAACAGACAAGATCATAGACAGATATCTTGCTCATTACACTAAACTATATTGTGCAAGATGGTTCACTTTCAACTCTGCATAGAGGACAATAACTTTTTCCCGTCTGCTTTGTTGAAAGTGTCGCCATGAAGGACTGAAGAAGAATAATGACAATAATAATGACAACAATAATGATAATAATAATGATAATGATAATAATAATGATAATAACAATAATGACAATAATAATGATAATAACAATAATGATAATAATAATGACAATAATAATTATAAAATGACAACCATTATAATAATTCTTTTGGAAGATACGTGGTTTCACCAGCTTCCGTTAACTAAAGGTTAAATTCTGACAATCACTTCTCCATTCAATTAACGGTTCTCATCAATGTTTTCGGCTGCTTTTAAAAAAATTGCAAGATTCTAAAAGACCTTGCAATTTTTTAAAAGCAAAGAAATTGTTAATTGGTTAATATTCTGGTAAAAGCGCTCTCTGCTTATAGCCGTAAACATTGGTGAGAACCGTTAATTGAATGGAGAAGTGATTGTCAGAATTTAATCTTTAGTTAACGTATCTTCCAAAAGAATTATTATAATGGTTGTCATTTTATAAATAATAACTAATATTTTATAAATATATAAATATATATATAATATATATATATATATTTATAAATATAAATATAATATTTTATAAATAATAAATAATATTTATCATTAGTACAATAATAAATAATATTTAACATTAGTATAATTCCTCATTCTCTTTTTTTTTTTTCTATTTTCTTCTTCCACTCCTTTTTTTCCTTCTTCCTTTTTATTTACCCCAACTTTATATATCAAATTCACAATAATGTTCCAAATGATGCCGAGGATATTTCTTTCGAACAATTAATGATTCTTTCCATCTGAACTTCATAGATGAGGAATAAGCATTATTTACAGTTTGTTTGTTTTTTGTTTGTTTTGTTTTTTGTTATGATTTTCGGATTATTATCATACTCATTAATGATCATGTTTTGACTACATTTCAGGTAAATAATAGCAGTTAATATCATTGTGCTTTTATTGAGAAAATTGTTAGAAGACCATTGATAAAAAATGGAAGACAATTGTGAACGTCTGAAGTTTATCTCCTTTGTCATACATTTAAAAAAAGTATTCCAATGCAAACAAATGAAGAATAAGAAAAACAAATCATCACAGTTAATGATATTCGTTTCCGTAAAACAGTCTACAGGCAATAAAGGTTTCATCAAATTTAGTTAGAAATGGAAAACTTAAAAACCTTGCGTGGAAGCTCACTTTCGAATAAGTATATAATAAAATAACTAGAATGTAATCCGACAGAATGGAAAGAGTGAATTATTAGAACAATGTAGTGTGGCGAATTTTCAATCAACGCTTTTCTGTATTAGTTCGCTAATCTTTTAATCTATTTTCAGCGAGGAAAAGCGTTATAATGAATATATTAGTTGTTTCGTTCAATCAAAACAAGTTCAAAAACATTACTTTGTTATCACAAATTATGCGGGTGACGAACGTTTCAAAAATATTAAATGTTCAATTATTTTTAAAAACAAGATTGATTTTTCCCTTTGTCGTGTATCTTCAAACCTATACACATACGCATATATATATATATATATATATATATATATATATATATATATATATATATATATATATATCAGTCAGGGAGAAAAATAAATATAGGTTAAGTTAGTACTCGATTGAAAAGAAAAACAAAACAATAAAATAAAAAAAATTATTAACTCACAGAGTTATTAAAAGTTTGTTATTGGTGTTTTGTTTTTTTGTTTTTTGTTTGTTTTTGTTTTGTTTTTTACTTTTTAATTGGAACTGGAGAGCAAATTAGTAGTGTTAAACATACTGTTTTTGTTTTTATTTTATATAATACGAAAAGGTCCAAGAAATCGTTCTTATTGTCTAGTTAAAATGACAAACGAAAATAATATTAATTGCTTCTCAATTTCAAATCAAAGACAGTAAACTAAATATTAATAAACTCGTAACCAACAAATTTAAGTTTCTCTCGTTGACTGAATTAACTATACACCAGTAAAATTGAAGCAACTTATATCCTAAAAAATAGATGAAATTAGCATACATTTTTTGCGATTTAATTTACTTAATATTTACATGTTTTAAATAAGTACATTTGGCATGTAAAAATATTTTACATATTAAAAATAATATCAAGAATATAAAAAGTAAAAATAAAAAATTTTCAAAGAGTTTCAGTTAAAAATAAAATTTATGGAAGCTTTTTTAACCTCCAAAGCTATGTAAAAAAATATTTAATTGTTAGTCTTTCGTTAAAAAATTATTTTGTCAGTAAGTCATTTAATTTCCTGCAATCGCTACATCAATTTGCTTTATTGAATTCACAACAGTCCCAAATTTTCAGAAATCATTGGTTGGTTACCATGAAACACTTTAATCCGTCGGCACATATACACCCGCACCAATATATATATATATATATATATATATATATATATATATATATATATATATATATATATATATATATATATATATATATTAAATTCTTTTAAAATCAAGTAAACATTGGGCAATAGTGTATTGTATTACTAGAGTTCAAAATGTACTATTTAATAAAGATATTTTTATATAGACTTCTTCGTAAACACACACATAAAGTATATATATATATATATATATATATATATATATATATATATATGGAAACATTTATTAAATAACGCATTATATATAGATATGTGTGTAAGTTTAATGATGCGTAATTTAATTTACGCATCATTAAACTTACACGCACATATCTATATATGATGCGTTATTTAATAAATGTTTCCATATATATATATATATATATATATATATATATATATATATATATATATATATATATACTAGCAGGCCGCCCGGCATTCCCAGTCGTAAAGTACGCTTTTATATGATGTTTTGATTAATGCAGATTTCATATTTATCATCATATTGTATTGGACCCAATGATTTAATAATGATGCGTAATAATTTAAAAAGTTTTTAAAAAATGACTCGTGCACTACAACTGAGAATCGAAACCAAAACATTTAGTTTATGATTTATTTTTTCCTTTGACGTAGATGTCTGAGCTATGAAGACATGTTTGCTGCAAAGCTAAAAATTAAAACATGAACCAACGGTTATTACGTTACGCATGCATATTCGTAATACCGTCGTTCGACCTTCTGATAAATTCCATTTTTTTAATTTTCACATTTTTGAACCGATTTTCCCGGGCTAAAACACAAATATAAAGTTTTGCATGAGTTCGAATATCCTTTATATTAAGTTTCACGCCTGTAGATCAAAAACTGACCGAGGAGTTTGGTAGGCAAAATTGTTAAAACAAATATATATAGGCATACATAAATATATAGAGAAAGAGGTTTGTGTTTACTATACACTTTCTACGAAAATATTAAGCAAAAGTATACATCATGTAGAATATCTACATGAATATAATTACACGTAATAGTTAACTAATGCTCATCATGTATTTATCTAGCTCTTCCCTAAGTTGGTTTAACCACGCTCTAATATTTCTTAATATCTTTGTGAACATTTCCAGACAAGGTGATTCTTTCCGTATAGCTAATTTACATATTGTGCCTGTATGCACACGGATGTAACACGTATATAAATTAGATAACAAAATGATAGGGTTCTTTACTGCCGTGTTAATCCTGCGGATAGAAGTAAAGAGACTTATTAGTTTTTGATTAGAAAACTTCTTAACAGATATCACAGTTTCTGAATTTTTGAATTATTAGCACATTTTTGTTTTTGTTTGCATATGTTTATGATAAAAGTAAAACAAATAACGCGAGTGGATGTGACCAAATGCTTATGGGTTAGGGTTTAATGACACATAGTTTAACAAGATAAGATAATTACCATTAATATAATAATAATTTTACAATAGTATGTTGTAGCTTGTATAGAAAGTAATAGCAAAATAATGTACTATAGTTCATAAAAATAGTGTAATAAAAGCTAACATACAGAAATTGTTAAATGAGTCGTTTTACAATGAATTGTGTGTATTTCGTATCCTGCTTCGACATTAAAAAACATAAAATATTGTTGATACGTCGTAAAACCAACACAGAATTATTATTTTTAATACTTTTATTTCTATTCAATGACAACTACTAACATATGTATATAAATATATTGTATCCGTAATTCTAAAGAACTCACTTGTAAAGACAGAAATGCATGGTTAAGCACCAGAGTATCAAATACTAACATCGCATATGTGTGAAACTAACATTTACAATTAAATTATATATTCTGTGTTTTATCATTACGAAACTTTCTTATGCCACTCATAGATGTAAAAGCAACACGCATTAAATAAACATATATGGAAATCACACACACATTCACTCACACATAAAGATTATAAATATGCGTGTGTGCTTGCGTGTGTGTGTGTGTGTGTGTGTGTTTAATTGACACAGACTTTCGGTGTTTAAGGTAAATTAACACCAAACTCGAATGCTGATGTTTCGAGACATTATGTTTAATACCAACACAAAACTCAGCCCGTAGGGCTAAAGATACGAAAAGTACCCATTTTACTGAAATTACCTTGGTGAAATTTTGATTTTCTGCTATATATATATATATATATATATATATATATATATATATATATATATATATATATATATATATAATTATTATTATTATTATTATTATTATTATTATTATTATTAACCGTGTCTTACATGAAAAGATATTATTTGTAAATTATTATTGTTTATCTTAGAAGTTCGTTGAACTGACAAGCTCGCCAAAGTCGACGTCGTTCTTTTACTGCGCTTGCACTCTATCTATTGCAGTGGCGTTAATCTGATTAGGAGCGGTTTTGGAGAATCTTGGACAAATTTATATTTACAACCTTCTACCTCTTAAATTTCATGCGCCCATATTATTCACAGTGTTCCGCAATGGAGTACACGGCTTTACGGGAAAATATAAATAAAACTTATTAACAATAATAAAAATTCCTTTTAAATGTCTTCGTTTCCCTCTAAGGCATCGTTGTTCGCTTGTATATCCGCTTTTAAGCTTTATCATTAATATATATATATATATATATATATATATATATATATATATATATATATATATATATATATATATATATATATAATAAGACATACATATAAATTTTTTAAGGGATTATGTTTTAAATATTTATTATCGTTATAAGTTTACCTAAAAAGATTTTTTAATGTGCGCAAGTCCGGCTGTCTGGGATCAGATATGTCTCACGCCGATAGATCGGTTTTGCTTTCAAATATATGTGTGGGAGTGTTCTTCTTAAAACTTGATGATAGTTTCATGAGCTATCCAACTCTCAACGGTCAAGCAATGTGTTTAACGTTAATACATTTTAAAGTAAATTAAAAATATATTATGATACGGCTTAAACACGCCTGATGAAGGATATCTTGTGAAACTACAGTGGCAAGATAAGCCACATTTATTGAATACATGCATGTTAAAGTAAGTAGCGTGGATTATCTGTGTTTATTTTTGGCTTTTCAAGAGGTTTTTCAGAATTCGATAAAATTTTGAATACACACACGCATATATACATATATATGCATACATATACAAAATATATACATATATATGCATACATATACAAAATATATACATATATACATATACAAACGTAGATAAATACATGCACATACATATACAAAATGTATACAAACACACACACACACACACACATATATATATATATATATATATATATATATATATATATATTCTCAGCCAATCTATCCATATAATAATAATAATGATAATACTCCTACACTACATGATCGTATGTACGTTATCACCTTTCATTTAAACAACGAGAATATTGGTGATTAATTTGAATCTTACTCAAGTAAAAAATCTTCGACTATACTAATTTTAAAATTGATTGTTCAAAAATCAAGTTATGTCCTCCCATCAACTAAAACTACAATTCTTTACAACAAAATGAATGTACTTGTGTTCGGCTCGCTTTACGCATACAAATTTAATTCTATAAGCAAAATAGCAATCTTATTAATTGATAATAAAAATAAGGAAAAGGATTTTAATCGATCTTGTTCTGAAGTTCGTTGATCCGGACGAACCCAGTAAAACTTTCATTTTGGATTATCTATGTTTAATTTGTTTTTCATCTTATTTTACAAACCATTATATAGATATCCAATTGTATCAAAAGAAAACAATATGCCACTTTATAAAGATAAGATTATTTTCATCGTTATTTTTCATGCAACACACATCGTAAACATATGCAATAATACAATATTAGAGCCCAAAATAGAAATAGTCTAGAAACATTTTTTTAGATTGTTTCTATTTTGGGCTCTATGTTTGCATATGTTTATGATGTTGTGTGTTTCTTTTTGTTGCTTTCGACATCGCGTTTATAAACTATGGCCGCCGTGGCCACTGCTTGTTGATATAACAGAGATTGAAATCACTAAAAGAAACGGCTTGTCCAAAATGGCTAATTGCATTTGTCATTCGTTTTTTGTTTTTGTTTTGTTTTTGCTTGTTTTTTTTTTCATTATTGGTGTTTTATCTGCGCCCCTACTCTCCCTCTCTCTCTCTCTCTCTCTCTCTTTCTCTCTCTCTCTCTTTCTCTCTATCTATCTTTCTATCTATCTATATATCTATCTCTTTTCCAAAGAATTTTCTAATTGTGTTCCCTTCCATAGGAATTCTTTCCGCCGATTTTTCAAAAAATGTTATAAATCGGTAAATTCTCTTACAAAAATAGACGTACAATTATTAACTGCTTTTAGTTAATAATTCAATAATTATATGGCTTTCCAAGATTCCTGGCTGCTATTATATATTTGCTGTTGCTTTATTCCGTGCCAGAGTTTCGAATCAACCACCTACCTTCTAAAATCTTTGTTTCCGAATTATTTTTTACATTTCTCAATTAATTACACGATTTCTGGAGAAAGAATGTAGTTGTTTTACTTTTTAGGGTACAAATATTGGCTGGAATTAATGGAACATGAGAAATCCAAATGATAATCAAATCAGCGTGGCAGACATATTTCAAATGATAATCAAATCAGCGTGGCATATATATTTCAAACTTAAGCTTCAATACAGACAGCACCTGCTATAGTAATACTTGATACCCAATCGTTGATTTCATTCCATAGCTGTTTTTTTTTACTTGGTCCCAAAGCCAACAGATTCTAGAGCATTGTTGAGATTAATTATATATCTGAAATTTAAAAAAAAAATTGTAATGTTAAAAAATAATTATTTTCATTTGAATTATAACCCTTGAAAATTGGAAGGTATAATTTAGCCTTTTAATATATTAAATCACAAGATACTGTTAATATCGACGAAACTATTGCATATGTATAGGAAAACGTTTTGATGATAGCATACGCGCAATAAATAAAAAGAAACTTTCATATTTATTTATTTAGACACCTACGAACATTGCACGTCTAACTGAAGAAAATAAATTTTAATAAAGATTTGAATGCTAAACGTAAATGTTCAAATATTTAAATAAGTACATTAACTAAATACTATTGTTGGTATGTACTTCTTATATAAACAAATAGCGGTGGTTTTCTCCCCACTCCTATTTTTGCTATTACTAGCTTTGCTTTTTTTTTACTACAAAACACATAATCCAATCCGTTTCATCAATCATGTATGGCAAATATTGGCTTTCAAAAATAAAAGAAATGTATTTCCGATTTTATTTTAATCCAGTCATGAATAATGAAGGTGGGAGAGTTTTTACTCTCACACTCAAATCCGCTATCACTGCCAACCGTTACACCGGAGATAAATTTGATAAACATTAACCCATTTTTAAAAGGAGGTTTAAGAAAAAGGTATTTCTTTTTTTTACAAAGGCATCACCACTTATCAAGGCCAAGAGGCCACTCGAGGTATACCTTTAATTTTTTTAAGTCAGCTTTCAGATAAACAATTACATTTGTTTAATATTGAGTCATAAAAAGAAATATTTAATTATTTTTTAAATTTACTTGTATTACATATTTTTATCCTGGGCTATGGATCTAAGCGCCTCCCAAATGTCGGCATTGTCTTTCGATTTGTTTTTAATTATTGCTTTATGGCCGAATTTCGCAGCATTTTGGAACAAGTACGTCTAGATCGTAGGAATGGGAAGCGCCCGGATGACATTACCCATTTTTCCTGTCAAAAAAGGAAGATTCCTCATTTGTGGATGCCAAAGATCTTGAATAAGTCCCACGTACTTTTGAGGTCTATAAAATCTAAAAGCACTCATAATCAAACTACGGATTTCTCTTTCAGCCAATGTTTGTACTGCTGCTGTGATGGTTCTTCTTGCGTAATCATTCTTGTGGGGTGATGCGTACAGATGATACCAGAGTCGCTAAATTGTGTTTGCAAAGTGTCTGTCTACTAATGTTCGCTATAATTACTTTACCATCTTCACAGTTCACAATTTTGCTTTGAATAGAAAGTGCAGTGAAAAATGAAGAGCTTAAGATACAAAGACCGACAGACAAACTAGGATAACTAGATACCTTCCGTCACACTTATAATATTAATTGAAAATGTTGCGCTTGCCCCTATGAACCTATAGACATATGTTACTTATCTGACTGCATGTAGATATTTCATTAGTATTATTGTTTGCAAATAAGTTATCTAATCGCAGCGTTGCCCGGATTAAAGTGTGGAATAGAATATGTAACATCATACTAAAAAGAGTTCATTTTAACCTTGGTGTTGTCAGCTAGATATCTTACCCACTGAACTATTCAAAGATGTGTTGATACTCTTAAACTGACGCTTATAAATAGATTACTTGCATTGTCTAACGTGTTCGAAAGGCGTTAGTTTTATATGAGAATACATTTTAGATTTTATGTAGATTCTCTCATCTTTCTTTCTATAGGTACTACACACAAACCACACAAAACACACAACTCACACAAAACACACAAATCACACAAAACACACAAATCACACAAAACACACACACATCTATATAAAGATTCATTTGCATATAACAGGTGGTTTATAAAGTATTTTATTATCAACAGGCACCTGTTGATAAAAAATACTTCATAGTCCATCTCCTCGATATCGTTATGCATTCAAAGTTCGGAATATAACTTCATGTTTAATTTAGTTTGCTTTAATTCATTGTTTTGAAAGGTAATTTATTTTAATGAAAGATTTTAAGCTTCTTATTTTCTTCACTACTTCAACTATTATGGATTAATTTGTTATTATGGATACAAAAAAGTATTTTGTAACTAACAAGTCTGCAATTAATAAATGCTATTTAACTCAGATAGGACCTTGACAAAGACTACTACCCCAGGCCAGTGTCTACCAAGAAGTATTGGAAACGAAGGGTTGACTCTGCATTCCGCAAAACTTCCGCAATATCATATGTAGTATACGGTTATATTTATAGCGAGTATTTGATAGGATTACAAAGTATTTGATAGGATTACAAAGTAAGGTAGGTGGAAGAAAAATGATAAGGAAATGTAAAAAGGATTTCAGCCGAGTTTATTGCCGTGGCGGCTTCTCAGTGACTTCACAATTATTTTTAATTATTTCGTGACACATATGACGAGTAGTATTATAAAATATGGTATTTTAATTAACCTTCCTTTGTTTTCCATAACTCATTAAATGCATCACGTCAAATCATTTGTATACCTATCTTTTCCTACTTTGCAAAACTGTTCTTGTTAACCTTGCAGCTCAAACCGTTGCTAATATTGAAAATATCAGATAAACAAAAATAAATATAACTTTACTGTGACTTCAAATACGAATTATTATCTCAATATAAAGTTGCAAATAATTTTGATACGTTTACATTACGGAATGCCTATGATATTTTTAATAATATTCATTTGAAAGCTTTCTTTTAAACAATCTAGTAGTATAAATTTTGACTTTCTCATCTATGATACATCTAACAATCCGAAGGTGTATATATATATTATTCCTTAATTTTTAAGATGAGCATTATATATTAATTTATAATAGTCCGAAATAAATTAATCGGAAGGTGCTTCATACGAAATTTAGTACAATACTGATCAATACTTTTGGACGGTATAAATGCTTACTATTAGTATAAATAAGAATAAAAATGTATAATAATAATAATAGTAGTAGTAATAGTACTACTGTTAGTAGTAGCAGTATATTTAACCTCTTTTGGCATATTCAATATAATTCATTTCAATTTTAGTACAATTCTAATTGTTGAGTTGATAATTGTTTATTATCATAATAATAATAATAATAATAATAATAATAATAATAATAATAATAATAAGTAGTAGTAGTAGTAGTAGTAGTAGTAGTAGTAGTAGTAGTAAGCTCATAGTAGTTGTATCATTTTCAAAATCCGATGACACATCCAATATGCAAACGTGTTTATGAAAAATTCAGTGCAATTTCTGATCAATATTCTTGGACTCTATAGTTGACCAACGCAAACACACACACACACACACACACACAAACAAACACACAGATACATTATATAAATGTTGAACTAAGAAAGATTTCAGTGCACTTGAGTGAAAACTCCGGAATACAGTAAAAGCAGTTGATTATTTCGAGTCACTGCGCAGTTGTAGACTAGTTAGTAATAAGGTTAGTATTATTTATACATTATAATCATGCAAACACTGCCCTTTTATTGGTTAGAGTGTAGTTATTTTAGGACAACCTTCTCTGTTCGCTGTATTGTTAGAATGTAGCAGTCGTTTTTGTTGTCGTTGTATGTTAATCGTTGACGGAATTTTGTTTATGAGTTGCATATTTGAAAAGCATTCGTATGCGGTGATGTTTTGAAGAAACGTATAAATTTTTCTTTTACCATTTTTTGCAGAAATAAATCATTGCGTGCGATTTGGATTTCATCCGTTTAAGAACATTTATTACATTACATTGTCTGTTCTGGCTACAGTGTAGAAAATGTGGATAACGTTATAGTGGTAGAAAGCTTTGATACTTTAAATAAAACAGGGCTTAATATCGAGTGTCCTTCGCATAGAGGAATGCGTGGTTTCCTGTTAATACTGCGGAGATAGATCAACTATCAAAGGAGAATGAGATCCCAGGTTCGCCTGCCAGTTTACACAAAGCTTACATAAATTCGTAACACTAGAATATAATAAAAGCGATAACAGAGGATGTCAAGGTTTGAAACACTATAGAACATCTGCAATAATTCATAACATATGTAAATTCGCAACGTTATACAATATGCCTAAATGTGGAATACCATTGAACATGTCTAAATCTTAAGCTTTATAGCAGGTGCCTTTGCAACATTGCAGATTTTACTAAATCTGTAACATTTCTTAAAATTACAAGATAAGGTATTCTCAAATCATAATTATAATAACGCTATTAAACAATGTTATTAAAACAACGACAAATCTTGTTTGTCACCTGTATAAAACATATTCCCAAGAAATAAGCAATGTTTCTGATAAAGAGGGAAAAATTACTGGTTTCTGGGTCAGAATTTATTCATCTCATATTGGCTGGCTGGCTGGTTTTAGACATTCAAGAAGTGATTTGATTTGATTTTAGCTCTTCAGTAGCTTCATGCCCTGTCTTGAACAGTGTCCATAAAAAATAGCGCATTCCTTGTTCCTGATTTATATGGATATCGAATTACCGAATATTCATATTAATTCATTGTAAACTAGATTGTCCTATGTTAAAAAATGGATCGAAGTTAAAATGCAACCTTACATCTATAACGGTATTCATACGAATTTTCAAACAAAAAGAGGTACGCTTCTATTAAAATAATACTTCTGAATTGAGAGTACAACACTTGTCCATTGTTTTTACTACATATTTAAAGTAATCATTTAGCTTCTAAATATTTATACGTCTTTTTTAAAAAAATTTAATGATTTTCGAGTACACAAAAAGTAGGTCAAAGGTCGATTAAACCCACAATATTTTTACCTTTTTACTTACAAATAAGGAAATGGTGTGAAATTAATGATGTCAAAGATTTATTTATAAAATTTATATATATATATATATATATATATATATATATATATATATATATATATATATATGTTGAAGAGTATAAGAAGGCTATAGCAATACAACGAACCAGCTGTTGTATTGTCGTGACGTATGAACAACACTGGACAAACGAAAGAAGGTTTTATTTGTTTTTTGTTATTTTATTTAACTTCCTATATCCATTTATTTTTCAAGATTATAACATTACAAATCAAATCAAATTGATATAACCGAGATGGCAGAGGTCTTAATATTTCAGGATAACATTTCTTTTTCAAAAGAAAAGAAACCAAAGAATGTTTTTCTTTTATAAAGGGCATGCTTTTGGTCCCTTTTCCAAAATTGGTGTAATCAAATTGAATTCACATTTTGCAAGTTTTATTTCGTTCTCAAATCAACCATAAAAAAGACAAATTTATCACATGCTTAATAAATTTACCTCTCTAAGTATTTCTAATGTACTATTGTGTATTCAGACAGCAATTCTGCACTAATACATATTTGTTTGAATAACACAGACGAATAAGATTTCGTAAGAGTCTTTACCGTTTGCTAAACAGGAAAACGTACATCTTTGTGAAAGGATAGCTTCTTTCAATGACTCTTTATATATTCTTCAGAAGACATACCGGAGTAAAGAAAACCATTTTGCAATTTTCTTTGTTCACTTTTTATACTAAAATCTAAGAAGAATTTGAATTTCAAATTAAAAATTATCACATTTAAAGAATAAAGCTCACTTTCAAACTAAACAAATATGTGCACAGGAGAACAGTGATACATTGTTATATATTGTTGTACTCAGCGAAATAGTCTGCCATCAAACATTTTAATCCTGGCGCTTAAGTAATCAATTAAACTACAGTAAAGTTTTAAGACAAGTGACATTTTGTTAATATATATAGGATAATAAAATGATAAAAATCCAACCATATGATTAGAAATGGAAACAAAAATGCTCGACGCTTCGTTCGGTTTGTGGATTTTTTTTCAAATGGTCAATTTCATTCATTTCTTTATTTTAGCTATTCACTCTTTCTTTTCGATTTTTAACTCTCACACACATATTATATATATATATATATATATATATATATATATATATATATAATATGTACATATATATATTATATATATTATATATATAGTATTTATATATATATATATATATCTATATTATATAATCCGAATCGAAACAGTCGAATCAGATCTTGATGTTTTTGTATAGTGCTTTATAATAAGTGTAAATATAACCCCGTTTAAGTATATATGTATGTGTGTGTGTCTGTGTGTGTGCCTATTTATAAACATGCTTTATAGATAGGAATTAACAACCAAGAGTGTGCAAATATTATTATCAATCATTGTCATTAAAAGATGCATTTGTTACCGTTCTTCCAATACATGGTAAAATATAAGAATTTATATTTTACCATGTACTGGAAGAACGATAACAAATGCATCTTTCAATGACAATGATTGATAATAATATTTGCACACTCTTGGTTGTTAATTACTAGTAAGATGGGGCTTTATTTAAGTATGATTTCTAATGTAAGTAGATCAATAAGATCAACATATGAACCACAAATTACAGAAGCCCAACTTTAAATGACAAAAATTCAATCTAAAATTAGAGAAACTTGATTTGAAAATACAAATCCGTTTAAATTTGAAGTTCATCTTTTTTATTTTGATGTTGAGACGTTTTCATTTGAAGTAAAAAGTTTCAAACTCACTTGCTGTCCATTTATAATTAAACTTTTATAGCGTTAAGCTTTTTAATTATATTTAAATGAAATATGTGAGCAGCTAAGTGTTTAAATATAATGTCATTACATATATCATTACATTTTAACGCCATAAATCCTCTCCAGCATCAAACTTCAATGACTATTGTTATCTTCATATAATCAAAGCATTTTAAATAATAATAATTACCTCGTTGAATTCTGTTCCAATATTGCTTTTGTTTTGTTTTTGTTTTGTTTTTGTGTTTTTGTCTTTTTTTTTTTTTTTTGCTATATGTGTGTGCACATCTTACATGTCTCTATGATCGAATTTAATAAATTGAATACGGATACTATGTATTTTTTATTATATTTTGTTTATCGTTTTAACAATATTAATAAAAATTGGGATTTTTCAGTCAACCATATATATATATATATATATATATATATATATATATATATATATATATATATATATATATATATATATATATATATTGAAAAGTGCCGACACAGAATAAATATCACATAACGACTGCCAATTTTTCACATTGTGTTCATCAAGTTTGATTCGATTACTGACTTATAATTATACTCTATAAATTTGAATCTAGATACGCTCTATCAACTATATTTAGCATTCATTTCTTTATAAATATAGCAATATATATATATATATATATATAGAGAGAGAGAGAGAGAGGGGGGGGAGAGAGAAAGAGACTTTTTACGGACTTAAAAATATACGTGCTTAGTTTTCTAAATAAGAGTGACGGAGATTTGACTCATAATGGGAAAATTAGACAAATAATAAAAATGCATAACGTATATTGATAATATAATGCATATAGAAAAATATCATGTGTGTGTATGCGTGCGTTGTAACCGTGTGTATGTTGTATTAAGTGTTGTGGTAATATGTATATGCTTGTGTTGACATTATATAGTTCAGAATTGAATGTCAAACAGCGAAAGGAATACAAGGAAAGGAAGAGAGACGAAAGAAATCAACGGAAAAAGAAAGAAAAATATGAACGAAATAAAAGACAAATGATAGAAAGAATCAAACGAAGTAAAGAAAAAAAGCTAATTCGCGTTTAATTATTTTATTTTCATTTTTGTTGTTTTTGTTTTATCAATTTTATTTGTTTCATTTCAGTTATGCCATTCCAATATTTTTATCATCTGTAATAACACAAATCCATTTTTTTTAAATAGCGAAGTTTACAATACAAATTCTCCCCCTTACTCATCGTTTCTCTTTTTCATTATATATATATATATATATATATATATATATATATATATATATATATATATATATATATTCTTCTCTCATTTGTTCCTCACATTGTTTCCCTTATGATGGCCCACATTACGAAAACCTCGCTTTTCACCTGATACCAATCAAGGTAACCCCGTTGTGTTAACTAAAATAATTACAACAGGGAATTTGTGTCTACCACACTTTGCAGTAGTAAAAGGAGAAAACGTTTATAATTTTAAAAAGATGTCGTTTTGTATCATTTCACCGTAACTTTGTCTGTATTTGAAGAAAACTAATAAAAAAGAAATTCGAAAAATAAAAACAAAAGCGATCCTTCAAAAGACAAAAAAAATCCTATATACAAATATCTAAAAAAATAAAAATTACAAAATCTTACTAATCGATTTTTTTCGTTCTTAATTATCATCATCATTCGCGCACCAGTGTAGAGAGATCATAACGGTTTTTTAATCAGTCGACACACACCCGTAGCTGCGCCATCTGCTGCAGATGTGCAAACCTATGCGCAAGTGGTTGTCATAATCGCAACCGGTACAGATGAAGCAGTCTGTCTGGGCTGCACAGAATGCTGTAGCGCACCTTCTTCGATCTTTCGACTCAGTTGAGAACTTATCCCTTTCTTCTAGTAAGAACCTGAAAAATATCCCCATGAAATGTGGTTGCTTTTTTCAGGGAGATATTGCAGACATCCGGGTTCTTCTCGTATATCTGTTTTAATCGGAGTGAGTGCTGACTAAACTTTCTCGCAGCCTAGACCAACACTTTCGTTTTTAATTTAATCAAAAATATATCAGTTCATAAAAGGTTGACGAATCTAACATCAAAATAAAGACTATTATTGTTGCATTGTGGGATTTTTTTGTTGTTGTTATTTTTCATTTCATGAGCAAATATGAGTAAATATGCAGTATTTTAGTTATTTTCTTTCTTTTCCGATAAAAATTGAAACTGTTTTTAAAAACAATGACTTTTAAGACGATGAAAACATTTTTAAGAGAATTTGCTGGTGCGTTTGGTGCACGTCTAAACTTATCAAATGTCTTCATTTTTAAAAGAAAGACGGTTAAAATATGAAAGCAATGCATTTCGCAATACAAAATAGATGAACGAAAAATAAAGACTCATTTTCATTAGTTTTTTTGTTTTTGTTTTACGTTCTTTTATATTTTAAGTCACAAACAACATTTTTAAAAGCTGTATCATGTATTCTACTATTTACTTATTTTTTATTTGCTCGGTTTTAATTCTTTTGTTCGTTGATAAGCAAAAAAGTAATTCGTCTGCTTTTTTGATTCTTAAAAATATTCTTCGCATTTCTAATGCTTTTTCTCCATGCTTTACACCAGCTCTCACAAGGCTAACTATATATATATATATATATATATATATATATATATATATATATATATATATATATATATATATATATATATATATCCTTTTTGCATTCATTCGGAAAACTGGACTAAGTTCCGGGCATAGTCATTTGGTGGACAAGTTCCGGGCATAATCATTTGCTTATCCAGTAATTATAATTTGACCACAACACAGGAAGATTCTTATTAAAGCTATTTGTATTGGGAAATCTGATTGATTTGCCTAAAATGGGGAAAGTGTATCTCTTTCAACAGCAACAAAAAAAACTAAACAAAAGAAACATCACTTGTACATTCTATGCACGTTAATAATCCGTTGAGTTTATACACAATAAAACATTTTGATAACGAATATACTTCTTTCTTGTCATTCTCTATATCTCCAAGAATGCAGTGATTCAGAACTAACCGGACAGTCAATACACTTTTAGTTCAAATAGCCATGTATATTCTGAAACTAATTAGCTCACACTACTTCGATAAGTTTATTCTATTTTGACTTTCTGGTTTGTTCTGTCATCTTATATACATATGTGTCTATGTGTCATTGTAAATTCACTGAAACCTTATATTTATTTATACGAACATAATGCGTGTATAACTATACTATATATATATATATATATATATATATATATATGTATAATATCTATGTGTATTATATATATGTATATATATGTATGTATATATATATATATATATATATATATATATATATATATATATATATATATATATATATAAGGCAAAAATAAATAAATATATATGGGGATGAATTTGCCAGTCCAATAAGTAAAAACATCATATAGGTAAAGGGATTATAAACACTCTTTATACATAGACATTTCTAAGCCTACTGCTTCTTGCCAGAAGAGAAGAGAGCTAGGTTACATATATATGGAAATGTGATATCTAGCTTAGGGTACATTTGAATCAAAATGTAAAATGAAAGAGATGGAATATAAATGAAATATAAAAAAAAAAGGTGGAAGGTAAAAACAAAAGTAGGAAGATGGTATGGTAGTTATATAACCGGGGGTTGTTTAGGCTGAGGGGAACGATATTAACATTCTAATAGAAGAATGCATTTTGCATGTGTTTTAAGGTGAGTGTAAAATATGGTGAAAACTGTAAATAGAAATACAATAATGGGAAAAATGTAACAATAATATGGCATAGTGGAAGAGCAATAAAATATAGGCATATAAGTAATGTAAATATATATAAAAACATTTAAAAACTCATGGTTACATAAGATGGTTACATACGATTATATAGCAGGTCCAATAGTATATGCCAAATAGTGGCGGTCATATTCTTCATGAAATAGTCCTAGATACAATGAAAAGTTTGGTCAGATAGGTACGGGTAAAAATGTTGAGATGTTTATGCATGAGGAAGAATTGTTTCTGATATTTTTGTTGTAGGAATCCCCAAGTTTAAAATAGAAATATAGCATCAGAGTTCAAATATATCACCAGTGGCTAGGGATTTGAGTGCCGTATTGACTTAGATAGAATAAAGCAAAACTGACAGTTTAAGATATTTAATAACCCAGAGTTCGGGAAGCTATAAATATTTAAATAATAGACAAACTGGTAGCAGAAAAAGGGGGGGGTAGTTAGCTAAAAATCAAAAACATAAGTAGACAACTTTTAGAGGAAAAGGGGCGAGAGATGAAGAAATAAGAAAAGGAGTAAATGTATGTTTTTTCCATTAGCAGCGATTTGACGGGTACGTTGTGGTTAACATCTTTACTCGTGAGTAATGTTTTGACGAATGTTATGAGAGAAATAGAAGGTTAGTGCAACAAATATGAGGTAGGATAGAGATTGGGCATATTTCAATATAGTCAGTGAAAATCTAGAAAGAAGAAATTAGAAATTTAAATGAGAGTAATTGATGGAGAGTTTATCTGCGGATCTTTTTAAGTTGTAGGATTCAAAATTTAATATTGTCTAAATTCAATTGGAGCTTATTTTTTTATTTTTTATTTTTTACAAGGAGGTCACCACTTATCAAGGCCCGGAAGCCACTCAGGGATAAGAGTTATTGCATGTACAGTTCGTTGTGCGTTAGTGTTGAAATTTCATAAAGCATCTACTTAAGGGGGCGGTTCATCAGGAATTTGTTTACGTTGGATTTGAAGACATCCAAGTTGTAGTCAGGTGGGAAACAGGCAGACGGAACAGAGTTCCACTGGCGTGCTGTTCTAAGAAAGAAGCTGTGTTCATGGAATCTACGTTTTGATTTAGGCACAGATAGAGAGTGGGGAAAATTTTTGACTGTGGCTTCAGCTAGACGGGTGTTTTTCTTAAAAAATTGGCGAGGGGGGACCAGAGATTGGAGCTCAGACGAGCACTTGCCATTGAAATAACGGTAAAACAAAGACAGGCTCGCAACGTCTCTTCTGTGGAAGAGAGGTTGCAAGGAAGAGAAAAGGGCATCCCCCACTAAGCCACGAAGTCTATTTTGTACTCTGTCAAGGCAGTATAGGCTGTTTTTAGCAGCTCCTGGCCAGATATGACAGCAGTATTCCATCCTTGGACGTACTTGGCTTTTATATAGATAGAGAATTGCATCAGTAGTGAGATATCTTCTGGAGCGGTAGAAGAAACCCACCATCTTTCCAGCGACCCTGGCAACAGACTTGATGTACGTGTTCCGTTTCATATCATGAGTAAAGGTCAAGCCCAGAAGCTTGTCAAAACATTGAGCTTCTCCTAGGCGAGAGCCATCCATCACAATTGATGCTAGATGGGGATCAGAGCGTTGATGGTATTTTAGGGGAGTAGTGATATGATTAGTGGTCAAGCCGCAGTGCTAATATACGGTCCTCAGAATGGAAAAGGAGACGGGTTTGGCGTAGCAGCGAGTATGCATATCAGTGTTATAAATTAAATATATAGTCAGGTGATTTTAAATATATAGTTAGATGTTTTTAAATATATAGTTAGATGATTTTAACTATATAGTTAGATGATTTTAAATCAGTTTAAAATTATATTAAATAGGTTCTGATGAGGTTAAATCAAATAACGTTAAGATATTAAAATATTAAATATGATCATTCGGCGCAGATAGATTTAAGGGCGTGAATAAGGTTAAAGAGGTGAGAGTAAAGTGCGTAATGCTAATAGGTATGAGTAAACTTAAATAGCTTAATGGATAGATGAGCTTTACAAGAATATGATTCAGGAGTAATTTGGTGGTTGTAAAAAGGGATTTACTATAACTAGCAGAGATAAAGGCTTGGGGGCATTTAACTTTCTAATATAAGTAAATCAGGTTGTTATGAGGTTATAATTAAATTGATTATAAGTTATCAAGGAGTGTTAACAGATAATAATAATAATAATAATAATAATAATAATAATAATAATAATAATAATAATAATAATAATAATAATAATAATGATGATGATAGGCAGATAAGGATTCTTTATTGGGAGTGACTTATCCAGAAAGTTTATGAACTTTCCATACTTAAATTTCCTTTTGTGTCTACAATGGGCAATAATTTTGTTTTTGAATTTATGACATTGAGCCTTTTAGGTGCTATGACCATAACCGTGGTTTCAGCGTTGCATAAGTGGCAAAACTGTAATCCTGGATAATAAGACTTGGATTTTATTTTACGTATGGACCAATTTAAGGAGTAGTTGAAGTTTCTTATTAGAGTGGAAAGTGAAGCTTTTTCTTTAGAAGTGTTCTTAGTGAAAAAGGAGATGTAAAAGCACAACAAAATTTAAGCAAAAAATATCCTTATTGTTTTTATATATTTTATGCAACGTGTGTAAGGTATAATCACATTGATAACACCGGTTCTTCTTAGAGTACCGAAGTTAAGTAACGTTATATAGTATATAGGTTTATAAAAGTAAGTGTTGATATACGGAAGCACATAGCAGCAATGCCAACGTGATTCAAGGATTACTTCTGTCCGTTCCTCTTCCTAATCTTCATCAATAATCTCCCAAATCACATTAAAAAACCATTCGTCGATATTTATGCAGATGACACAACCGTCTATGGCAACAATTTGAAAGGCATTAATGGTCAAAATTTTTCCTCCGACATTAAGCAAAGAGGAAATGGTGGTTGATTATTTTTAATATGTCAAAAACCAATCTTCTCTCCTTTCACCACAAATGTTCTAATCCTTACTTTACCTAAATTAAAATGCATCTTACATTGAATAAGACTTGATAAGCTTTGATAAGCTTGTGTAACTGAAATAGAAGATGTCCATACAAATCCGTTTGAAATGGAAAAATCATTGGATCATTTTACGCTCAAAAGAAATATCTCACTTTTGGCCTAATCCTCTACCTGCCAATACATTCAAAGATGGATTCCCCATATCCTGCCTTGACCAATTACAAAACTGGCACCGAAATTTCGTCAACGATGTTATCTTCTTTACTCTACAGCTTTTTTCTCACAGAGGAGACGTTGGTAGTCTTTGCTCTGTTGTTACTTTGGTGACAGGTTCACAACTGAAATTCATTCTATAATCACTTTTTTTTCCGTTTAGTTCAAATATTTGGGTAAGAAAAAAATCAACAATGGGTTTTGGGATTTAAAACAGAATATTCTAAACAATCGAGAGTTTATTCTTTTGTGGCAACTATGTTCTTTTAAGTAGTGACCTAAAAAGTATTTGCCAAAATTCTCAAGTGAAAGTTGTGACCTGCACAATCCCAACTATGGGTTCTTTTCATATTTTTTTAGAAGTGATAATCGTAATATTCATTATATGTTATCTTAGTTGAAAATAAGAGAAAAAAAAAACAGATTTTTGGACTTGGAAATGTATTACATAATTTCTCTGACAAATAATCAAAGCAAACAATAATGTATTGTGTTTTGTATTTTTGTACAAATAATATAGAAATAAGGTTTAAAACTTGTCATTCTAAAAATAGTGCAGTATATTTTTTCATGATTTTAAAGAATACATGTTTATCATTAGAAGGTATGGTTGTACTGAGGATATCTTCATGTAGAAAAAGGAAAAAATTATATATATATATATATATATATATATATATATATATATATATATATATATATAAGTAGTAAGACTGTGCATTCTAAAGTATGTTTTAATTTATTCAGATTTCATATTTATTATTATAGAGTCAAGTTTATATTGAGTATTATTAGGGCTAGCACAACAGAATATTCTTTTCATTGTTTGGACTCTCGGGTATATATCAGCTGGTGTTTTATATGACTTTTATATAGAATGATGTAGTTCTCGGTTAATTAACTATGTCTAATTGTGTCGGATATATACTCGAGATTTTAATAGTAATTTCTCAAGTTATAAAATATGATTGGGTTCTAGAATCGAAACCAAAACACGTAGCTCTCCAACAGTATTCATTACCATCTGATTCATATGTGCATGAAAACTTAAAAAATTAACGTACTTAAATATATGTGTATTTCCGCATGAATAAAAGTAACACATTTAGACAACATGTTCCAGTTTTTTTTCTATTTTGACCCCTTAGCACCTATATTTTCTGGTTAAAACCAGATTGAATTTGTTCCACAGGACCAACCTCATATATATCAAGTTTCGAGGCTGCAGACCAAAAATTGACAGATCAAAAATTGACAGACAAGGTAAGTTTTATATATAGACGAGCAGACCGCCTAGCGTTTCCCGGTCGTAAAATATGCTTCAATTCATGCAGATTTCGTATTTATCAAGTATTATGTTGTACCTAATTTAGTAGTAATTTTAAAAGTAAAAAAAATGACTCGTGCGCCATCAGTTAGAATCGAAACCAAAACGTATAGCTTTCCAGCCTTATCTGGTAGTGTACGACTTAAATCAATACGTAAAAAAAAGTTGCAAAAAATAACGTTGTTTAACTTTTAATTAGCGCATGCGCAGAATAAACGGGTATCGTCGACTTACGCCAGGCCGAAACAAATGTTTTCTTTTTGTTTTTGTTTTTCCTCTAAGCAGCTAGTTTACCGGCTAAAAATCAAATCGAAAGTATGCTACAAGTTCAAATAGGGAGTTTTCGAACACACGCCTACAAGGTCATTTTATATATATATATATATATATATATATATATATATATATATATATATATATATATATATATATATATATATATGATTTTCAGAATGTGAGAGAATGTATATAATAAATTCCACAGCCAAACAACGTCGCAGCCCACAAGAGCCATGGCTCTTGTGGGCTGCGACGTTGTTTGGCTGTGGAATTTATTATATACATTCTCTCACATTAATGTATATAATAAATTCCACAGCCAAACAACGTCGCAGCCCACAAGAGCCATGGCTCTTGTGGGCTGCGACGTTGTTTGGCTGTGGAATTTATTATATACATTCTCTCACATTCTGAAAATCCTATCATAAGTTGCTCGCTTGGTTAGTATTGCTGGATGGCATTGTCCTTTCGAGTTAAAACTCCTACTAGTGAGACATCAGCTTGGGGTTATTAGCTGGTTGGATGACCGCGTCCCTTGTTGAGACGTAGTAGGTTCATTTCACAGTCGGATTTCGGCGCGGTTTGCTTGATCTGTGTTGGTTAATTGAAATTCTTGTGTGCAGGGCGTTTGCTCAGTTGGTAGAGTGCTTGCCTTGCATGCAAGAGGCTCGGGTTTCGAATCCTGAGTTCGGATGTGTCTAACTGACGAGCCCAAATGAGGGCGAAACTCGAGTCTTGGACTTCCGGTTCTTTGACTTTCATGGCTCTTGTGGGCTGCGACGTTGTTTGGCTGTGGAATTTATTATATATATATATATATATATATATATATATATATATATATATATATATCCGTGTGCCAGAGCGTTTTCATCCCCGTAATTATGCAGAATATAGAAACTATGCATAAAAAGAATTCAGCGTAAAAGTAAAATGAAACCAAACATCTAATAAAATACCATAAAATTAATTACCGCTCGTTTATCAAAGGAATATGCAAATTAGTTAACGTTCACGTAGTCGCTCGCATGTCTATGACAGTATATTAAAAAGTTCGTTTTAATATTTTAAATCGAAAAAGTAGACTTTGATTATGTCAGAGCTAACAAAAAACTCAACTTTATGGTTATATAGATAAATATATGGTGAACTAATCTATTATTTATAGTTAATGGCTCCTATATTATATTAAAATTCTATACTACATCTGCTTATTAAGCCATTGTCGACTAACATGCGCTGCTCCTTCCATTGATCCATAGGCATGGCTATCTTACGATAGCTTACGAAGCAAACGATCTCTGGGAAAAGACGAAAGTGTTGTTTATCGATAAACTTGCATGATCTAACGAGAACTGATTTTAAAACGATTTTCAAAATTAATGAGTCGTCACAGCAGAGAGAGACTAGCAATGTCACTAGTGTGAAAAAGAAATTGCTGGGGATTGAAAATATTAGCACTCGCTAGAATTTTAAGTCGATTTTGTCATGGTAGGAAAGTATGCAGCATCTCTCAATATAGTTTCTCTCTTATGATTACATGCTATGTTATGTCCAAGATTTAAATGTGATTTTTGTTGGTCTGTCACGTTTAAGTTTGAAATAGAATCTTTAGTGCTAATAGCGGAGATTGAATTGGCACATCTCAACAATATGCGTCTTTATTTGATGCATTATCGAATCTAACTTCTTGTATTTTTTTTTTTTTTTTTTTGTGATTTAAAAATGAAATAAAGCGAAAAGGGCGGAGTTAAAACAAATAAAAAATATGAAATTTTAAATTGAACAAAATAAAGTTTGACAGGCCATTATTTCACCGGAAATTAAATTTATTCTGCTCGATTTTTATTAGTTTCACGAGGAAAATTAAATTAAGTCCGAATTTATTACTTTAAAAATCAAAATTTAAAAATTATATTTTAGGGCGCGGGGGGGGGGTGCGCAATGACAATCTGTCATGTTAGAATTACAGTTATTCTTTTTTATTTTTCATTTTTTTTTTAATATGTTGATATTACCCGTGTACGAGATGAATAATAATATTATCAAAGAAATTTTGGTTTCGTGTGTCTGTTCTTTATGTGATTATATTATCAGTAAAAAATGAAAATTTTAAGATTTTACTGGGAGGAGGTATGGCATAAATATACTGTAGGTATATCTAACCTAAATATACTGTAGGTATATCTAACCTAAATATACTGTAGGTATATCTAACCTAAATATACTGTAGGTATATCTAACCTAAATATATTGTAGGTATATCTAACCTAAATATACTGTAGGTATATTTAACCTAAATATACTGTAGGTATATCTAACCTACCCTTAACTCAACCCTGAAAAGAAGTAACGAAAAAAGTCAAGTAGCCGAAAGTGAAGATCGGCTGTTTTTAAATATTTTCAATCGAATGCTCATAAAAAACTAAATTTGTATATTATTTAGCAATTAATGATATAGTTGAAAATCATATATCTATATAAGTAATTGCTAAATAATATATAAATTTAGTTTTTTTGCGTGCAACACAATAAAATAACACAAAATAAATCCAAGATAATTTTTAGATTCAATTTAAATTACTTTTTTTTATTATTTTACTTTGAAAATTTATAAAAGTGGACTTTTAAAATTGATAATTTTTCAAATAAAATGTTGTGCGATAATTTTCAAAGTTAAGGAAAAACTTTTTAACTTGTATCTCATTTTTAAGATTATGTTTTGCTTCATTTTGTGCATGTTGAAATTGCATTTTGTTTCAAGAGTGAAAAAGTACATTTTTGTGATAAAAATGACTAAAACATGCATAAGTAAAACAGAAAATCGTACTTTTATTCTTCTTTATATCTCTATTTTCCTACTCTCTCTCTCTCTCTCTCTCTCTCTCTCTCTCTCTATCTATCTATCTATCTATCTATCTCTTTTTCTCTTTCTCTCTCTCTCTCTCTCTCTCTCTCTATCTATCTATCTATCTATCTATCTCTTTTTCTCTTTCTCTCTCTCTCTCTCTCTCTCTCTCTGCTTTCATATTCTATCTAGGTTATTGAGCACTGTTCAATTCAATACAAGACTTAATAAGAGTAAAATTATATTATAACACATACCAGCTGTATTTATAGTATTGAGTACGTTTAAATTCCGCTTTTACCATGTTCCGATTGGCCTACTGCATCATTGCACGCACCTGTTACATCTACGAAAGTGAGCATTATTTTATGTAGCATATACTATTTACCTAGTATCGTAAGATATTAATAATTTATTACTGAGTTTGATTCAGATTATTAACCAGGACAATAAATAATAAAGTACGAAAAATGTGCTTAACATTTTTGTTAATTTTTTTCTTTTACAACTTTTATATATTTTGGGTATCATTATTACTATAATATTATTATTATTATTATTATTATTATTATTATTATTATTATTATTATTATTATAATAATAATAATAATAATAATAATAATAATAATAATAATAATAATAATAATAATAATAATGCTATTAAGTTTTCAAGTGAATCCTTATGAGTGATCGCTCGCTGTAATAACGAGTGGTGTTCCCTGGAGGCTGAGTGATTACAAGTGTACAGAGTTTTTCAATACTCGTAATGTCCTTCAATGGGCAAATCACGTTGCGTTCTAGTAACAGCTGTTGACTATTGATTTCTTGTTGTTAACAGTCATTGGCTTTTTTTGGAATTTGAGTGGCAATAAGCCTCCTCGGGATTCAAGTACTATCTGTGCTTTTCGAGAGGAGGTATGAATGCTGCTCACATTCGTCTTCTCATCCATCTATCATTACAATTTTGTGTAGTACTAATCAATGCTTGTGCCAGCATTTTTTTTTCTCTCCTGGTAGTTTATGGAATTTTCCCATGGATTCGTGGAACCTTTTATATAAATAAAATAATAGATTTATGTACATGAAGCGATAAATAGTTTGATTTCTAGCTGATGTCACCCAAGTGATTTTTTAGAACTTTTGATTATTTGTATTATATATATATATATACATATATATATATATATATATATATATATATATATATATATATATACATATATATATATATATATATATGCTAGCAGGCTGCCCGAAGTTGTCAGGTCGTAAAATACGCATAAATATAATATTTTAATTATTTATAAACAGAATACTGTAGGTATTAAACATAACGATCAATTTCTTTTAAAAAGAAAATGAATAAAAAAAAAACACGAAAAACACTGAGACAAGTGCTTGTGAATATTTTTTTCTTAACAGTGCAGTTCTTAAAGCAAACAAAAAAGTACTCAAGCTGGGGTCGAAACCAAAACTTAAAACAGTGAACCAAGTAGGATAACCATTTTGCCAGCTTGACACGTCTTTAAAAAGTGTCATGTTTCACGACCGTGCAATTGTCCATTTTTCATTTATTTTTACCCCTTAGCAACCCTTGTCCACTATATACCAAATTTTAAGTCTGTAGATAAAAATATGTTGAGAAGTGTCCCCACACACACACAATGCAAAATGTCCATTTAAATTTGCCGATAAGTTTCTATTACTTTTGCATATGCACAAATTCATTCATAGCTTGGAGTGGTTTAATTTTAAACGGTAGGGAACGCAGCTGAGACGCTAAATGTATATATATATATATATATATATATATATATATATATATATATATATATATATATATATAAATATATATATATATATATAAATAGTAAGTTATAAAATATATATGGCGATTAAGCTACACTGAATATTCCGCGTTACATCCACTCTAGGACTCTTCAGGCTTATGCGCGAATTTTGTGGTTGTTTGTCGTTTTTATATACGCATCTTTTATTGAGATTTTAGTTAGCCAATCAGCTTTCTAGTATCCACCTCACCCTTATATATTAAAAAAAACTAACCTAGATGTAAAACAGATCAAGAAGCTAGATATCTAGGCTAAATAGAGCACACACAAACTAGCAGGTCAACCAGAGGTCAAATAGGCCTTTGTCCGATAAGTGCATGCTCATTGGCTGATAGGAAGGGCGCGGTGGATACTAGAAAGCTGATTGGCTAACTAAAATCTCAATAGAAGATGCGTATATAAAAACGACAAACAACCACAAAATTCGCGCATAAGCCTGAAGAGTCCTAGAGTGGATGAAACGCGGAATATTCCGTATAGCTTAATCGCCATATACATTTTATAACTTATTAACTAGCTCTACCTATGTATTGAGCACTTTTGAAGTAAATACTAAAAGTTTACGCACAAATATATACTTTCGTATATTAATTTTATGTGAGTAAATTAAGTAGTTATAGATATATATTTATATATATATATATGGTGTTAAGATCCAATCCCTAGAAATAAACATATTAACCTATCAAATATATATACGTATTATAATATTAGAGTTTATCCACCCAAATAACAATAAAAAATGACAACTACCGAAAATAACTTTATATATATATATATATATATATATATATATATATATATATATATATATATATATATATATATATATATATATATATATTACATAGGAGTCACCACTTATCAAGGCCTGGAGGGTTATTGAGTGTATAGTGGTCAATGAGATAATATCGTAGTAATCGTTAGTAGTGGAAATTTGATAAATTGGATTACTTAAGGGGACGTCAAGAATTTGTTTACGTTGAACTTGACGACTAACAAATTGTAGTCAGCTGGAAAACAGGCTAACTGAAACGAGTCCACAGGCGTGCAGTTTTAAGAAAGAAGCTTTGTTCCTGGAATCTGCGTTTAGGTTTAGACACAGATAAAGAATGGGGAAAATTATTAACAGTGGTTTAAACTATACGAGTGTTTTTCGTGAAAGTTTGTCGAGTGGGAAGTGTAGCGTAATCCCCCATTGCGGAGCGTTAGAACTACGCTGAGGTAGCTTTGTATTCCCGGGTGACGCCAGATAACCCAAGGATGTAAGATAGAGAAGATAAATATATATTTTTATTTCATGTCAAAATAGATATTGTTTGAAAACCAGAGAAATATATTTTTACGGCTAAAAGTTGATAACAGGAAATTTCACTTAGAACCTTGTCTGGCCTTAAATGAACCCAGGGTCGGATGTCAGAATTGACATCTGTCCTTGAAAATAATACTTAGATTTAAGTGTGGGAATTGTACCCACACAAAACCCTGGGGCTTAGGATTTCGTGGAGATTTCGTGGCGAAATCTTATTGGCTGGGGAAAAGTACTACCCCATACACACACCTCACTATATATACGACTGTCGTGCGAAAATTAGCCAGAGAAGCAAGAGAATATCGAAGCGGCAGGCAGGAAGAAAGACAAACAATTATAGTCTATCTACAAAAGCTTAATTTTCACAAAATTATGTAAAAAATGTTTTTACAATTCTCATTCAGATTTTGTAAGTTCTTTTCAAAGTCTCAACTCTCTTCACAGACAGCGACCGACGAATTGATGAGGTGGGGAGGGGTCACGTCTCTTCTCGGATTCAACAAACAATCTGCTTTGAAACTCTCCACTCACTCTGCGGCTCAACTCTGCACTCTTCTCTGTTCTGGCTAATTTTCGCACGACAGTCGTATATATAGTAAGGTATGTGGATGGGGCGGAAATTCTCCCCAGCCAATAAGATTTCGCCATGAAATCTCCACGAAATCCTAAGCCTTTGGGGTTTTGCGTGGGTACAATTCCCACACTGAAATCTAAGTACTCATTCTTCAGACCAGGTGTCAATTCTGACATCCGACCCTGAGTTCATTTAAGGCCAGACAAGGTTCTAAGTGAAATTTCCTGTTGTCAACTTTTAGCCGTAAAAATATATTTCTCTGGTTTTCAAACAATATCTATTTTGACATGAAATAAAATATATATATTTATCTTCTCTATCTTAAATCCTTGGGTTATCTGGCGTCAACCGGGAATACAAAGCTACCTCAACGTAGTTCTAACGCTCCTCAATGGGGGATTACGTTACAATTATATATATATATACAATACATATATATATATATATTAGTAGTAGTAGTAGTCTGGCAGAGCCACAGGGTAGACAACCGAGCAAAAAAACTAAACATCATTCATCCCAAAGCAGCAAAACTAAACTGTGGGCAAATTTTGGTATATTTTATTGATTTGAAAATATAGGTTTTATTTTATCAATCGTCATAAAATATTAACCATAGAATAGTATTATAATCTTCAAAAAGCCTGCAAATTTCATGTAGTTTCGTCCCAGAGAGCATTTCAATATTTAATTTGGCTACAAACACACACACACACACGCATACATATATATATATATATATATATATATATATATATATATATATATATATATATATATATATATATATATATAGGTTGGACAAAATAAGAGAACACCTAACATTTTGGCCTCAATTTTTGAACGTGTTTTAAACAATCAAATCTTGACATATTTTAATGCTTTTTTGTTGTTATTTATGTCATGTGATATGCTTTATTGAAATAAATTTCTTTTACAGATATTTAAAGATATCAAAAGCTTTTCCTATAAAAATGCCAAACCTTACAGACTTCTAAAGGGGCCAAATTTTTGGAGCTCGTATGGCAGGTGCTAGTGTAACAGAAACTGCAGGAATGCTTAACGTTTCAAGAAGCACTGTCTCAAAAGTAATGACTCTTTTTAAAAGAGGAGGAAAAACTTTCTTAGAAAAGCACAAGTCTGGTCGAAAAATCAAGATGTCTAAAAGAGGTGGTTGGACTCTTAAGCGGATTTTTAGAGATCATAAGACTACGGCTTCTAAAATAACTGCAGAGCTCAATAAACATTTACAGTACTCAGTTTCCACAAAAACTGTTTTCCGGGAGCTGCACAAATCTGGATTTTATGGAAGAGCTGAAATTAGAAAACCTCTACTCTCAAAGACAAATGTTTCAAAGTGATTAGACTGATGTAAAACCCTCCAAAATTCAAGCAGTGGAAAAATGTGATTTTCTCTTACGAATCATGATTTTCTTTATTTCCGACCACCGGCTGAGTCTACGTTTGGAGACAGCCGAAAGAAGTATTTTATCCAGACTGTCTTCTCTCTACCGTAAAGCATGCTGGAGTCTCTGTGATGATTTGGAGTGCTATTTCTTGGAAATCCGCTGGACCAATGATTACTCTTCATGAAATAATTTTGGGTGACCAATTTATCCTATGGTTTAAGAACCGTTTGCGGGGGAGGGGGACACCATCTTTCAAGATGATACTGCCCCAATCCATACAGGTAGAATTATTAAAGATTGGCACGAAGAGCATTCCAATGAAGTTGATCATCTGATTTGGCCAACACAATTCCCAGATCTCAACATTATTGAACATTTATTGTCGATTTTGGAGATTCCTGTAAGAAATTAATTTCCGCCGCCATCTTCTCTAAAATAACTGGAAGATATTTTAGGTGAAGAATATATATATATATATATATATATATATATATATATATATATATATATATATATATATATAAAATAAACTTTTACTGACTTCTATGAATATTCATAACTTCACTGAAATAATTTTTCCGGGTACTCCTAGATTCACCCTCAAGGATCATAAACCTAATTTCTATGACAACCCCTCCATCAGATTGATCTGCCCATCTAACTCTGACTTAGGAGCTGTAAGCAAAAATATCTTAGATAGAATCATCCCTTCTATTAAAGAAAAAGTAAGATTCCCTCTTTGGCTGAATTCAGGTTCCGTAATTAATTGGTTTGTATCCCTTAAAAATAAACACCTCCTTAACTTCATAACCTTTGATATCCAAAATTATTATCAATCAATTTCTCCGATACTTTTAAATGAGGCTCTTATCTTTGCTAAAAGAAATTCTGACTTAACTAATTTAGAAATAAAATTAATTCTCCTAGCGAGAAAGTCCCTTATAAAATTTAACAATAAGCCTTGGACTAGAAAGGATATCCCTGATAATTTTGACATCTTGATAGGTGCTTCTGACTCTGCAGAAGTTACTGATGTAGTGGGACTCTTCTTACTGAAAGAACTTAAATACCACTTTAAACATATCCAAGGGGGGGCTTTATAAAGACGATGCCCTTTTTACTACAACAGCCAGGCCAAGAGAGTACAACAAAACAATTAAAAAATTACATAACTTCTTCAATAACTTTGGCCTTTTGATAATTATCGAACCAAACAAAAAACTTTCAATTTTCTAGATGTTACACTTAATGTTAACACCGAAACTCATAGCCCCTATCATAAACCTAATCTTATACTTTTATACGTCCATAAATCTTCTAACCACTAAAACTCAATTATAAAATCCATAGTACTATCCTTCTCTAGAAGAATTTCTGCTCTTTCTGCTGATATAAAAACTTTTAATCAAAAGGCTACTTTCTTCAATAATGCCTTATGAAACTCAGGACACAAGGAAAAGATTAAATACAACAATTATGCTCCTCCTGCAGGCCGCCTTAAATCTGTAATCACACACAGTATGACTCGTAAGAAACCAGTTCAAATAACAAGATCTGCCGCTATCAATAACAATGAACCAGTCTACATATATAATCCAAACCAAAATACTAATTGCAATACATATAACCCACCCAGTCGCATCAGGAGAAAGAAAAATATTTGGTTTAATCCTCCATTTAGCGTAAATGTCAAAACTAATATACCTAAGGAATTCTTCAACATTATACAAAACTCTTTCAAATACCCACACAGATATAGTTCTATTTTCAATAAAAAACTCAATCAGGATTTCTTATTCAACAATGCCTAATTTAGCACAAAGAATCTTAACATCTAATAACAAAAAAATTTAATCAGCCCCAAAAATCCCTTTCCCAGTTAAACCCAAATCTAACTGTAATTGTAATAACAAACATCTTTGCCCACTCAATAATGATTGCATACATAAAGATGTTATATATTCTTGCACTATTACTGAGCTCCCACGTAATCCTCGCATAACAGACACTAATATTTCGTCTTCAATTTATTCTTCTTCCCATCCTCCATCTGATATAGTTACTAATGCAATACACCACTCGAGTAGCCCCTCCATCTACAATCATACAACTAGTAATAATAATAATAATAATAATAATAATAATAATAATAATGAGAACAATAGTATTTCTCCTGGCAGCCATCCTAACACTAACAACACTCATTATCCCCTCCAAAATAGTCCCCATACAGACATTGTCCCACCATTTGTTGAACACTATGAACAAAATTCAAACCATTTAACTAATAGAAATCAGCAAATTAATATTAATACCAGACCTCGAGCTTTTATACATACATATATACATACATATTTCATACATACATATATCGGCATTACTTTAACATTAATTAAGAAAAGAATATCAAACCACATTTCTTCTTTTAACAACCATAATTCTAATAATAACCAAGGAACTTCTCTAACCACTTTAATTAAAAAAATTAACTCTAACAATACCCCTTTCTCAATCAAATGGACTACCATAAAAAAGTTAAGTCTTATACTCCAGGCTCTAAGTCATGTCGCCTCTGCACAACCGAAGCTATAACTATAATTACTTCCCCTCAAAGTAACAATATAATAAATTCTAAAAATGAACTGATCTCTTTCTGTAAACATAAGTCCAAATTTAATTATGGTAATTTTGAAATTACATAGTTATTACTTTTACCTTTTATATAGATATATAAAAAAATTCTTTAACATTATCGTTTTTTTCTACATACTTCCTAATACTTTATAATTTAATAATCCTTTGTTGAATTCTTTATTTCTTCTTTGCATGGCCGATTTTTTATCTGCATTTTTTATCTGCATTCTCTGCTTTATTCTTTAAACTTTCCTATCTATCTAATATATCAATCTACCAACACTTTCATATCTTGTATGTATATTTACTTATATTTTACTATATGCATTTACTTACTTTTATTCTTGCTTTTTCCTGAATTTGCAGATACCGGCCATCCTCTCCCCTTAAATAATTTTTATTTGTTATTTGATATTTTATTTTTTATTTATTCTTTTTTATTTATTTATTGTTTATTTATTATTTATTTTCTATTTATTTATTCATTTATTTTCCATTTAGTGCCTTCTAACAACTCTTGCTGACATTTTTTAAGCGATGACTTGTACATTTCAGTTGACCTATTTTATTTTGCCCTATATATTTTTTCGCGCCTTTAACATTTCCTGTCTGGGTCATTTTGACTTTTGTTTCTCTATTTTATATTTAAGCCTATCACCATTTTTTTTTTCTTTTCTCTTTTTCTTCTCTGATCTTTCTTATTTATATTTATGTCTCGGCAGTAGAGTGAAAAGCATATCTTATTTTACTTTTATTAATATTATTGGATTTTTTTTCTTTTTTCCCCTTGTACACATTTTTGTTAATTATTCCATGGATTTCTGCCTTTGGATTATTTTTGACTATCTTCCAATTACGGGATTTCCTTGGATTTTATTTGTGCAAATGGAAATTCAATTAACTTTCTTGAAGTTATATATTTGGATTTTACCGTCACTGGATTATTTATCTTCCACCAGACTATCCATTCACGTGTAATCACCTTTTTCTTCATCACATTCCCTCTGCTTCACTTTTTTGTTATCAAGTAAGATCTTTGACTTACGTGTTGTTTCATCAAATACTTTTGCATGCAAAATCCGATCCCGCATTTTGCTAATTCCTACCCTCTGATGAGAAGGAAAGTATTTTTTCGAAACTCCGCGGATTAAGAACTATCCACTTATCTAATGTTTCCTTTTCAGATTAAATATGTTTTTAATTCATTTCAAAGTGTTTTTTAACATGTTTTATTAACTGTTTGCCCGTATGTATATATATTAGACATTAAGAGGAGATTATAGGTTTATATAAATACCCCTTCACATACACCTTTTTACGATAAAGCTAGAACCCAGAATTCGATAGTATCGAGCAATTGCATCGACAACGGACAACGCCAGACCCAAAGTGGGTTTTGATGTACTGCATCTCATCAGTGATGTGCTCCGACATAGGCGCGAACCCAGGTCGTCGCACTCATGAAATGTGCAATACTGACGACCTTACTCTATGGGCCACGGCGCAATCTATTTGCCATGCCTCGATTTTTAAATTTTTATATTTTTATCCAGTTCTACATTCTACGATGTGACAAGCAACGCGTCATATACAACCAAGATAGTTACTACACATTTCATGAGTGCGACGACCTGGGTTCGTTCCTATGTCGGAGCACATCACTGATGAGATGCAGTACATCGAAACCCACTTTGGGTCTGGCGTTGTCCGTTGTAGATACAATTGCTCGATACTGTCTAATTCTGGGTTCTAGCTTTATCATAAAAGGTGTATGTGAACGGGTATTTATATAAACCTATAATCTCCTCTTAATGTCTAACCCGACCCATAGCAACATCAGTGCACACAACATATGTAAATTTCTATTAAATATTTCAGCTAATAGTTAACAAATTCCCGTATAATTCTTTTTAAATCATTATTTCTGAATTATTCCAGTTTACACTGAAGAAGTTCTGCGGCAGAATTTTCAAGGTTTCCTGAAGAGCTTTTCAAAAGTTTCATTTATGCGATTCTGATATCTAGGCAAATATCATTATACTTTTGCACATGCATGTCGAAATTAATTTTCTTAGACATGTACGGAATTGTGAATAAACTGGAATAAGTTATACATTTGAACGTGTTATCAGAAAAATGTTTTTCAAAATTATCAATAAATTTGAAAAAGGCAATTTTTTACCTAAAAAAGAAAAATATTACTTTATGAAGGAAAAATAAATACATAAATAAGATTGTAAAATATGAGCTTATATAAGGGATCCCGGGGACACACTAATTATTGGAATCGTTTCACAGGGGTAAAAACGTTGGGAAACATTGTTCTATGCTATTGATGCCAAAAATTGCCAAAAATATGTTAATCTATTAGAAATATATGTTAATCTATCAGAAAAATAAATCCAATTGGTTAATTGGTTTAATTGCTTATATCTGATTAGCTGTAAATTTTCAGATTGCGTAAATATACCGTAGAAAATCCACCAATGGTTCTTTAAATCGATGCATATTAAATCGAGATTTTATAGTTACGAAAAGGTCGAAATTGTATAGATTAAAATATTAAATAGCCTTATACCAAACTAAGTGAATTAAAATATCGAATGTTTTAGAGGATGCTACAAATTTTGCCCTTCAGTAACAAATCAGTTGAGAACATTTCAGATCAAACTAATGTCTTGTTTATAAAGTAAATAACGAATAACCGCAAATACAATGCAAAAGACAGAAGGACATAAACTATCCTATACCAGTCTATGATGATAACTCCCTTTTTGTCTTTTTACACGATCTTAACTTCAACATTCCTGTCGACCACCAAGTCGTTTGTGATATATGAAATAACTTTCTTTTCTACAGATACAAGTAGTAACACACCAGAAAACAATAACCTGAATCGTCGTGTCTTACTCATAGAAATTTAAAAAAAAAAAAAAAAAAAAAGCCAAAACGCCCGAAAGAAGACCAACATTACGACTTTTGCGTGATTCAGGAACCAGTGTAATAGTATTTAGATACAGATCAGTAAAAACGAAGTTGGTACGAAAAATTTCTATGTAAGTGTTAAAAATTAGCTTACGTTAATTTTTTCAGTTAGAATTCGAGTACAGTTAAGGGTCCTAGTAATCACGTAATAGAGAAAGGAAGCCGCCAGTTTGATGCGACGCGGAACAAATTCTGCTTTTTCGATTGAACAAATAGATAGATAGATAGATAGATAGATAGATAGGTAGGTAGATAGATAGCATTGAGTTTGGATATATGCTGCGTCCTATGGAAGAGCGAGTTGGGAGTTGTATGCGAATACATGAATGCTCTGAAGAAAGAATACAATTCCAAAGAGATTTGGAAGTCAATTTCATTTGTCGCTGTTTTTTTGTTTTTGTTTTGTTTTGTTTTTTTTTATTATTATTAAGGTTCAAGAAATCTATTAGTGAGAAAACGACAACCTAACAACAACGACTACAGATATTTAACCCGTGAGGATTATAGACCATACCCAGCTGTACTACACACATCTATTCCGCCAGTAACGTTAAATTACTCATCACACTTTTTACTCGACTTGAATGTGAAGACATCTGATAACGAAATCTAATATATAAAACTCACTATGTATGTGTGTATCTCCATTTTTACAAGGTGCATCTCCTCCGAGATGCAGCTGCAGCATTAGGCGGGTCAACGGATTATATTTTTGTGGATCATTGTTTTATTTGTATCCGGTAAAAATATCTTCTAAGGGATCAAAACAGAAAAAAAAATATCAGTCGGTTAAAGTGCTTTGGTATATATGCATACAAACATGCATTTATACGTTAATGTAGGTTCATTTTAACTATTTCCTGACGATAGCTCAAACGGTAATAGCTAAAGCTGGGGCGCTAAATGTTTTAGTTTCGATTTTAGTTGATGCCAACCAAATCATATTTTTTATTTGAAAAACAATACTATATATTGGCTACAATATAATAATCAATAGAGAATTGACTCTAAAATGATAAATACGAAATCTGCATAAATTAAAATATCATATTTAATCGTATTTTACTACTAGGCAATGCCGGGTGGCCTGCTAGTCAATACGATGGAAGTTTACTTTGTACATATATAAATACATGTACTTATACATGTATAAATATATGTATAAATACATTCATAAATACATGTATAAATAGGGCTAATAAAAAAAAACTTTAATTTTTTTTTCAAAGGAGTAACAACTCGATGTTAATGCGTGTAAAATAGGCAATGAGATAATATCGTAGTAATCGTTAGTAGTGAAAATTTGATAAATTTGATTACTTAAGGGAACGGCTCATCAAGAACTTGTTTACGTTGGACTTGAATCCGACCATATTGTAATCAGTTGAAAAGCAGGAAAACAAAACAGAGTTCCACAGACGTGCAATTCTAAGTGAAAAGCTTTGTTCATGGAATCTATGTTTAGGTTTAGGCATAGGTAAAGAATGGGGGAAATTATTGATAGTGGTTTCAGATAGACGAATGTTCTTCGTGAAATTTTGGCCAGGGGGACCACAGATTGGAGTTCAGACGAGCACTTGCCATGAAAATAATGATAAAGCAGAGACAAACTCGCAACATCTCTTCTGTAGAAACAACGTTGCAGATAAGAGGAAAGAGCGTCCCCACTAGGCTACGAAGTATTTTGAATTCTGTCACGGTAGGATAAGCTGCTTCTACCAGCTCCTGCCCAAATAGTGCAACAGTACTCCATCCTTGGACGTACTTGATTCTTAGACAGATAGAATTACATCAGCAGTGAGGTATCTACTGGAGCAGTAGAACGATCCCATCATTTTTCCAGCAGCCTTGGCAACGGATTTGATGTACATGTCTTATTTCAGATCAGGAGTAAAGATCAGACCTAAAAACTTTTCAAAACATACGCGAGCCATTCATTTCAATTGATGTCAGACGGAGATCAGAGCGTTGATGGTGTAAAGATAAAAGCTCCTTTTTAGATGCATTAAAATTAACCAGCCACCTATTTCCCCATTGCACTACGTGATCAACATCAGCAGAGAGAAAATCAGAGAGAGAGCTTGGTTATTTACAGCTTTTGATGTGTTGCTATAGATGGTAGTGTCATCTGCATAAATGACTACAGATGATCTTAGGATGTGACTTGGGAGATCATTAATGTAGATCGGGAAGAGAGTTGGGCCCAGGATTGACCCCTGAAGGTACACCAGCATTAATACTGTAAGTTTCTGATTTCTGCCCATCAACCACTACTCTTATGAACCTATCAGAGAAAAATTATTTAATAATTGAAAAGATATTTCCAGATGGAGATCTTGTGTAATATACCTTTATGCCATACCCTATCAAAGGCCTTTGATATGTCAAGGACAATTGTCCTAGAAATGAAGCTAAACCTATGAGATATAACTGTTAACACATCTGCTGTAGATCCAGCAGAACGGAAATCATATTACATGTTACTGAGAGGATTATTTTTGCTGAGGTGGTTGACTAATTGTCTATTTAACAAAAATTCCAGCAACTTATGATACACAGGGGACTTGATTGGTTTGTATTGAGAGGGAGATCAACGATCATCTAAATTTTTAAATGCATACTGATGAAATTTTCCAGGATGTTGAGGAGCAATTCAACACAAACAGCTTTTTAAGTATGGGAGCTAGTTCCGATTGAAGCTTTTTGAGCACTATAATAGAAATATCATCAGAGCCAGTTGCTTTACTGGAATCAATGTTTTTGATTAGTTTGGCAACATCATGCACAGATATTTTTATGTCGCATAGCGTGTTTTCAGACACGGGAGGAAATACAGGGGGTAGGCAGCCATGGTCGCAAAGGGTAGAATACGGACGGTGGCAACCCTGAGGGTAGAATTAGCTGAAAAGGTTTTAGCAAAGAGTTTGGCATTGTCCAATACTGGCATGATTACTTCAGGTCCATTGATGATGGTTGGGATAGAGCACATACTTCTATTCAGGACCCTGTTTGTTATTTGCCAAAATTGGTGGGAATCAAGCCACTGCTCAGCTATTTTGAACTTGACGGACTGAGCATACAACTCTCGCATTCATTATTACTCTTTTACAGTGGTTGCTGGCAGTTCTGCAAGCGGCTTAATCTCAATACATCAATATGTTGGAAGCAATGGAAATAGTGATTTTTGTGCGCAATGGCAGCAGCACATTCTGGAGAGAACCACGACTGGCTGTTAGATTTTTGCATGAATTTTTTGGAAGTATGAAGCGGTTTATATCTACAATTTAGTATTCCGTCAGGTCTGATGCTATGGAAGGCACGTTCTTTTTAAACATGGAATGCCATTGTAGATCTTATTTAACTGTACGAAAGCTATCCCAGTCAGCCATAGAGTATCGATATACTGTATAATGTAAATCTGTGTTATATGTGCTTCTAGATTATCGACAAACGAAGTATTCAACACATGTACGTAGTAAGTTCAAGGGTGAAGGATGAATGCTTTATTTTCAGGATATATTTAACACTAGCAGGAACGCCATGTATTACGCTATGTTCATAACATTTTATGTCATTTTGAAGGTGGAATGTTGCACTTAGAGCGGCAGATAAATATTCGATAATTGAGTAGCGTGTAGAGGTTCGCTTCCATTGGCTTCCCAAAAGAATTTTATAATTTAATTTTTTTTCAAAAAAGAATATATTTGAAGTTTTAATAGAGGTTCTGCCCCCCGTAGTTGCTTTAAGGGGATATTTAAATATTCGGGGACACTTCAATTGTCTTCTTTAAAAAATGTTGAATGTAAATACATTTTCTAGTTTTTATGTTGATTTTTTTTTATTCTGTCTATATGGAGAACACACAAATGCAGACATTGATATACATATATATATATAGATATTTAATACATTGATAGATAGATATTTAAGTGAAAATTTGAGCTATGTCGACTGCCTATGAAGGAAGAAGTTTACAGGAAATATGAAATTCACAACCGGTTCCTAGTCGCGTGTATATCTCGGTCATGGGAAGATTACATACACAGCCTAGTCTTTCCCAAATGGTCACCTATCTGGTACTGGTCAGGCTTCAAGTTGCTTAATTTCGGTGATCTAACGAGAACCGCTGTTTCAACGCGATTATGTCGTACTATCAATTAGCCAAATTAAGCAACCCTCAATAATCAATAATTGATAATCAATAATCTCGAGTTGTATAAGGATAGGATGAGAGTTCTTCAAATTGTAAGGTTTGGGTGGCGTAAAGTTTGCTATGTCACTACCAGTCACTAACAGAAAGCGAAATATATAAGTATAAACACTAATAAAATTCCACTGTCTTACAATATATGTGTTTGTGTGATGTCATTTTTCGCCAAACCAAATGATGAGAGTCTTTTGAATGAACTGCGATGAACAGGCATCCAATATTGTTTATTCGCCTGATTAACTAACAACAAAACATTAAGTTGATTAAATTAATAAATTATAATAAATTAATAAAAAATTATGTATAGTTTGAAGATGCGTCAATTCAACTATCGCGTTTAGCGATGATCATTCTATTTGCAAGCAAGGTAGAAACAAACCAAAGAAAATGCTACTTCAAACTTAAGCGTGACAGACAGACAAAAATTATATTTCAAGCTTATGTGTGAGATATTGACTAAAGTTATATTTCAAGCTTAAAAGTTCAATTTAAACAAGTTCTTGTGGAGCCGCCCTTCACTTAAATAATCAAATTCCACCACTAACGATCACTACGCTTTTGTCTCACCGCGCACTCATTAAGCCTAATCATCGAATAGCTTTCAGGCATTGATGAGTAATGATTTCCTCGTTAAAAAAAAAGAAAATTATTTTAAATTAAAGCATGAAAGATCAAACAAAGTTTTGTTTTAAGCTTGGGCGTGACAGATCAACTAAAATAATATTTCAAACTAAATTTAGACAGACTAACCAATGGTCAGATGTTATTATGGAGACGCATGTGCGCATCTCAAAAGATACTACTCGAAAGCAACTGACAGATTTAGTCGATAATAAAAATGCTAAGTCGTCTATAAAATAATATATGCCCATTCGATTTGCACGTAGAATCATACTTCAAACGGTTATTATTAAGATTCAACCTAATTTAAATACAAAAATACAGAAAAATCTTTATGATGTACATACCCGTCGCAGAACGGAAATGTCATATTCCAAAAAATCACGTAAATTGTCCAAGTAGTTTTATTTTTATTAAGAAAATAGTTTTAAACGATTCCAAAAGATTAATGTGAAATCAGTAGCATTAAAAGGCTGATCTCACAAGTTTTAATAATTGTGGACTTCTTTGCCCTTGTTTTTTTTTTCAAGGTGCTGACACGAGACATTCCCTTTTTGCTTACTCATAAAAATTGATTTAAAAGTAAAACTACTTTATTAATTTACGTGGTTTTTTGAATGTGACATTTCGTTCAGTGACGTGTACGTATATCATAAAGATCTTTGCGCGTTTTCTTTTTTTTTTTTAAGTTAGATTGAGTTCTTAATAAGAATCTTTCAAACTTAAACGTGACAGACCAATGAACGGACTTTTGGTATAATATGCGTCTATTTAATCTATGCGTTTAGTGATAAAAATGCTGTTTTTGAACGTAAGCTTTAAAGACGGACATCTGCAGTAAGAAAGACGCTTGGATGCATCTAACATGAAATGTGCCCGTTGCATCTGTGCGATTTGCGATAAAAATTGCAAACTGGAGCGTAACTAACTGATTGGCGTACAGATCGCCAGACAGAACCTCTAATGTAGGTGCTTTGTCGCGTCTAACAAAAATTACAAAACAAAGTGGATAAAGTAATCAATTCGGTCGCACTATTTGATTGGACTTCGTACGATGCGACATTACGTAATTAAATTAGATAATGAAATAAAATAAATGATCGTAAAATATTGTATTTTTTTAGTTTTATTGTTGTTTTCTTCTTTTTTCTGATTAATTTATTTAGTGCTTCTAATAATGGCTTTCTTAGACAAGGCGAAGTACGAACATTCAAGGAGAAAAAAATTAATCGCCGAAGCTGCAATTGACATAGAAAGTGTTATTCTGTCTCGATTTATTTTTCTTCTTCAGAACACCAACAAAAATGTCTATTTTATCAATACAAAAGTAGCTTAGTTCCTATTATGCGCAGCTCATCCCAAACGAACAAAACACAAGCTAACCCGACGAGCATTGTTCCAAAAGTAGCATCTTCTTTTGTTTTTGAAGATCTGCGAAGATATGAGTGGTGCCATTAAAACGAGCGACCTTTAGTGATCTAGAATTTGTTTTTCTACATAGTTTCCGCCATTCTTAATGCCAGGAATTCAATGACGCATCTGTTTCTGATGCACGTCCATGACAGGGATTACTTTCTCAGAGTCTCACACCGTTAATATCCGCAACAGATTCAACTTTCAGGTCATGAATGCATAAGTTCAGTCATCATAATATTGCAATTTGCAATCCCTCTGATCCATTCGGGTGGAATAAAATGGGAGTTATTACTTTTGGAATGCCTCTCGTACAAATTGTAAACAACCGAGTGTTAATCATGAAATACTTATCTTCTCTTCTCTTTCTCATAGAAAAGATGTTACTAACTTCTGCTCTATCGTTATTTCCATGGAAAGTGCCCAACTGAATCTTTAGTTCCTCCTTGTACAGTCGCCCGTGAATCAACACACGTTGTGTGCAGTTTCAGCCGTAAAGAAGAGAAAGTTACTCCAACCTGCTTGTTCTTTGTAACAAGAACATTTTATTCTTCGTTGGTACATCCGTGACGTCACTCACGTGATCTAAAACCTTCTTCACGTCTCACACGAGATCTCAAACGTTATCTCGTCTCCTTCGTGGTCTTTCTATTTTTATAGTCCTTTTTCCCCATCGGTAACCTCACTCCGCATGCATTTACATACACGTATTCGCGCTATGTTACAAGATCAACAACAAAATTCGAGATATACTTACCTTGCTATAACAAAGTAGTTACCGACAAATCCAGTTATAACAGGAGTAATAAATACCGTTTGCATTTCGAATGAAATTTGAATTTCTACCCGAGTAGAATAAATTAATGCAATATTTTTCAAAATTTTTTAACGAATATCTTAGTTCCGTTTAGTTTTAAGCACAGATAAGTAAGGGAAATTTTTGACAGTTTTTGTAGTGAAATGAGTGTTTGCTGTGCATGTTTTACATGGGGGAGGGCTATATATAAAAGTTCAATCGAGTAACTGCCATGAAAATAGGTATAGATCAGAGATAAACTCTCAATGTCTCTTCTGTGAGGAAAATGGGATTTTATTTGTAAAAGTTGATTCGTATCCTTTCAACACCTATGTGTGAAACATTAATGATGAAATCTAATCTAACTCAGAAGCTTAAAAAAGAAAATAATGTGACTCGCTATTTACCTGCGTCACCATGAGTACAGAGCACAAGGTGGGTTTTTAATGTGGGGAATAGTCAGCTCCCCAAAAGGAGATACTGCATTGGGACAAAAATAAAAATTACTTAAGTCTATAAAGAGTTATCCTTTACTAACCTAGAACAGAACAGTTGAAACATAGTATCAGAACGAATACTACACTTTGATCTCTGCTAATAATTAGTCATTTAATACTACAAAGAAAGAATTTTACGCATATCAACCCTTTCTTAAGTTATTTATTGGGTTGATGCAAAAACAATATCGTTTCCTCACATATGTTACTTTTATATACAATTTCTGAATTAATTCATTGATATATATATATATATATATATATATATATATATATATATATATATATATATGATATATATATGATATATATATATATATATATATATATATATATAGTTATGTTATATATCATTTGGAAGAGCGTTTTTCGTTCTATCGAATCGTGTTATTCGTTACCGTTCTCAATCTCTTCATTGATTTTGGCAGCTTTTTCGACAGTATGGACAAAATTAAAATCCGTACAATTTTTTGTTCCAGTTCAAATTAGGTCGAAATGCTGCCGAGATAGTTCGTGATAACAATGACGCGTTTCGTCTAACCTATGTGTGGCACAGCGGTGGTTCAGGAAATTTCGCAATGGTGACGAGAGCCTCGAAGATGAAGACGGTCGCGGCCGGCCAACTGCGATTGATAACGAACATTTGAAAACCTTAATTGAAGCCGATCCTCGCAAAACCACACGAGAAGTTGATGTTGAACTCGAAGTCGACTACTGAACAGTTGTTCGACATTTAAAGCAAATAGAGAAGTCAAAAAAGTTGGATAAATGAGTGCCGCATGAATTGAACGATAATCAAAAATCGTCGTTTTAAGGTGTCTTCTACGCTCCTTCTGAACGACCCATTTCTCGAGCGAATTGTTACATGTGATGACAACCGGCGACGTTCGGGACAATGGTTGGATGCCGGAGAAGCTCCACAACACTCCCCGAATTCAAAATTGAACCAAAAAAAGGTTATGGTGACTGGTGGTCTGCGGCCGATTTCATCCATCACAGTTTCTTAAATCCGGGCGAAACAATTACGGCGGAGAAGTACTGCCGATAAATTGACGAAATGCAACAGAAGCTCCAATGTATGTGCCGGAGATTGGTCAACATGAAGGGACCAATTCTCCTCCATGACAACGCTCGCTTGCATGTTGCTCAACTGACTCTGCAGAAGCTGAACGAATTGGGCTACGAGACGCTGACTCATCCGCCATATTCACCGAACCTCTCGCCACCGATTATCACTTTTTCAAGCATCTCGACAACTTCCTGCACGAAAAATGCTTCAGAAGCCGAGATGATGCTGAATCGGCCTTCAATGACTTCATCGCTTCCAGAACTCCAGATTTCTATGCAAATGGGATAAATAAACTTGTTTCTCGTTGGCAAAAAATGTGTCGATTCAAATGGTTCTCATTTCGATTAATAAAGTTTATTATGAAAGGAGTTGTTATCTTTTGAAGTTGAATGTCAAAAAACGACATTATTTTTGCACCAACCTAATAATTAACAAGAATTTTATCGGCATATCAATTTGTAAGACATACTGTTTAACATTCATAAATGGGAAAGAGGCAGAAGCAACGTGCAGATGCAAGACTTGGTAAAACGACGGAGGAGTAGGGCCAGCAGTCACGGCACAGTGCCCAGACATCTGAAACTGAAATTCCTCCTCCTTTAGGCATGGGATCAACGAAAAGAATCAAATGGCCGCCCGCCAACAAGGGGGCTTGGCAGAATTTCGACTACGATATTTGCGAGTTATCCAGGCAAGGAAGCGTTCAAAATCAGGAAAGGAAGCGTTCAATTGTAACTTTTTTTTTTCTTTCTTTCTTCATTTATTTATTTTGAAAACACGCTTCCTTTTAATTGGCTAACTCGCAAATAGGAAGAAGAGCGAGGGTTATAAAGAACAGTAACATCGGATTGCAGGTCGGGGTAGCTGTCCGAGCCGATTTGATGAGTAAGAACCCCGAAATCAGCAATGAAGACAGCAATTATAACTAAGGATCACCTAAATGCATTCGCATATATTTTGCGATAAGCCAAGATGAAATCTTTTTTGCAGAATTGAAGAAGAAATTGTGAATTTTCTTAACGATTCCATGGATGGAATTGGAATAGAGGCAGGGGTTAACACTCTACTAGTATGCTGTTAATATTTGACAACTAGATATATATTTCTCCTCCTCTTTATTCTAGTCAGTGGGGTTGTTTACTGAGACAAGTCGAAGGTAATAAAGAAAGAAAAGTCTAAAAATATTGGAAGAGTTCATTATAAACCATTGTAAACAATGGACGTGAATATAGAAGGGAACATACACTTTGCATGCCAGTAATAATCAAAACAAACACAGTGCTATAGTTAAGAAAAACTATATTAGCAAAAACATGTTACACAAGTACACGTCATGATTCCATAGGGCCATAACTCCCACGAATCGCTAATATCTATTTCTTTTCCACCGCAGCAAAATGTGACACAATGTTGTAAACTCTTTTCCTGATCTACATTAATGATCTTCCAAATCATATCCTTACATTATTTGTAGACATTTATGCTGACGACACTACCATTTATGGTACCACATCTAAGACAGTAAACGACTAAGTTCTCTCCAATTCTCTCTCCTCTGATCTTAAGCACGTAGTACAATGGGGAAAGGAGCGGCTGGTTACTTTTAATGCATCTAAAACCAAGCTTCTCTCTTTACATCATCAACATTCTAATCCACATTTGTCATCAATTGAAATGAATGGCTCTCGTCTTCAGGAGGCCTCAAGTTTTGACAAGCTTCTGGGCTTGACCATTACTCCTGATCTTAAATGGAACACGTACATCAAATCTGTTGCCAAGGCCGCTGGAAAAATGGTGGGATCTTTCTATCGATCCGGTAGATATCTCACTGCTGATGCTATTCTCTACCTATATAAGAGCCAGGTACGTCCAAGGATGGAATACTGTTACCACATCTGGGCAGGAGCTGCTAGAAAGGACTTGTCCTGCCTTGATAGAGTTCAAAATAGACTTCGTAGCCTCGTAGGAGATGTCCTTTTCTCCTCCTTGCAACCTCTATCTCACAGAAGAGATGTTGCGAGTTTGTCTCTGATGTATCGTTATTTTCATGGAAAGTGTTCATCTGAGCTTCAATCTATGGTCCCCCCTCGCCAAACTTTCACAAGAAACACTCGTCTAGCTGTAAACACTATCAATAATTTCCCCCACTTTTTATCTGTGCCTAAACCTAAACGTAGATTCCATGAACAAAGCTTCTTTCTTAGAACTGCACGCCTGTGGAATTGTCTTCCGTTTTCCTGCTTTCCGGCTGACTACAATATGGTTGTGTTCAAGTCTAAAGTAAATAAGTTCTTGATGAACCGTTCCATATAAGTTATCAAATTTACCAAATTTTCATTACTAATGATTACTATATTGACCAATTTCTACTGTACACTCTTTAACCCTTATCCTTGAGTGGCCTCTGGGCCTTGATAATGTGGTGATGCCTTTGTAAAAAAAAAAAAAGGTGGTGAAAGTCAAACCAGCGCCTCTAAAATTCCCTAGGCAACTCCGTCAACATTTCCCAGTCAGAGCGTTTGAGGCAACAAGCAATAAATTTTACGCTACCCGAAAGAGGCGAGACAAAACCTAGGAAGGTGAATTTTCTAGGGCTTTCTATGACGAGTACCAAAGTCAGCCAGATACAAGGCCATGGACATACCAGTTTCGGTTGGACTGATTGTTGAGATTGAAACCTCGATTGACATGTGAATGGCGTGGATTTGAACTTACGACATGTTAAATGTAACTATTGTCTCTGGGTCAATTTATTCCTGAAATAGGTAAGTCACCTTATCCGATAGTATATACCCAGTAGTGAAATAGGTGTTCTAGGAATCATCTAATATCTTATTAAAATCTGAAACTATATTATCAACATGGACCAATCTTAAAGGAACCCCAATTGTTCTTGTTACTGTGTTCATATTATTGGTTCTTCCGTTCGATAAAATTAATATAAATATATAATTTCGCATCGCGCTAATCCCAATTCGATTGACCGAATGGCTGCCAACTGGCGATTATTTGATTTTTCATTCGATTTCTGAGGCAAAATTCAATTGCGCTTCCCATAAACGCCCAACACTCTGACCTCGCCTAACGCCGCGGTTGGCCCGTTATGGAACATAAACATTGAAATAGAGAAGAGACTCGCGCAGTTTTGAGCGTTAACTAATCTATTTGTGACGATATTGTGGTGTGATCATGCGGACAGCCTATTCTGCTAATGTGATTAACGAATGCACAGTTCAAATAGCGGTCAACTAAGCCCCCTACAACAGACGCTAAAATGGCATTCCCAGAGTGATTCACGGACTTACTTTTAATGGCGCGCAGGACAAAATGGACGATGAAAAAGATAGTTAAATCGTTATTACCGTGAACAAAAATAGAATGAATAAAAATTTAAACCATTGTAACTCTATTTAAGTGCTATCAAAATCAACGGAAGGAGTTCATTTAATCGATAGAATCTTGGAGTTAAAATCAGAGAAATTTTATTTTAAAATATAAGGGTGGCGGCTTAGTTTTAAAAACATTTAAAAATCGATTTAATTTGCTTGAGACAACAAAATAACCACTTATTTAAAAGCAAGCCAAAAACCAACTACTTTGGCGAGGTTTTTTTTTGGGGGGGGGGCATGATTTCTTGAACCATATGCGAAAGAAACCACAGGATCAACATCGACCATCTATTTGTTGTAAGAATTTTTGTGGTTGTCGCTGTATAGTTCTACAATTATCAACTATGTCAACAAATTCCTTATCTTACGTTGTGCTTGGTTGGTAGAGCCTATGTTTTGTTAAACAGACATATAAGAAACCTCTGAATCACGTTTTAACTAAATATGTGCGTGGATTGTTTTATGTTTTCTTCAGGATCAGTTGCTTGTTCAATGGACGTTCAAAAACAGAAACATAATTTACTTTTTCACTGCTAAAAACACGTAAATTTTCAAGTCTTATAAAATTCTTTGCAGTTAATGAAAAAACTTAAGAAGTTTACGTGTGGAGTTTGAACCTACAGACTACGTCATGCAAAAAAATAAACAAAAAAACACGCTATCAACTTACCCACAGTAGAATTTTCACGGCCCATTGTTCTATTATTGTTGCTAAGTGACGACATGGTAAAAATGGCTTTACCGATGATAAATTAAAATAACGGTTTCGATTATCGATTATCGATTATCGGTTATTATCGGGGGTATTCTGAGTCAAAACTTAGCTAAGATTACTCCCAGACTTATACACTAAAGTTCTGTAAATTTTCAAGAAAATCTGTTCAACCGTCTCGGAGTTTATAAGGAAAGAACTTACACACACACAAAGTTTCATATATATATATATATATATATATATATATATATATATATATATATATATATATATAGTTGATGTTGCGATAATCAATCGGAATCGGGAATCGAAAAAAATCGGAACTTTTTGAGGTATCGTGCTTTTTATTGCCTTTATTGGATCGTCTTGTTTAAAACTTAATTTTCTATGACTCATATTAATGATAAAATGATAAATATTTATTGTTTTAAACCATCAGTAAAATTAGATCAACCCCATAAAGTAATGTTTACGTTTGCGAAAATATATACCCATATTATGAGTTTACAATGTAATTCGGGCCCTCACACAAAGAACAAGTTTACGTTGAGATTTTTTTTTAAAAAAATAGGAATCAGTAATTATATCGAAATCGGTAATTGAATCGAAATCGGAAAAATGTATTAGACTCATCCTATCACTAAAAGTAATCCAGGTAAGTTTTGTATTCACTGGTTAAAAGATCCAGATAGTCATTTCTCATAAGTGTTCAATAATAAATAGTGTTTGATTGTTAGAAAGATCCATACAAACCTTATTTGGTTGCATATTTGCTAAACATGTTTCCATCACATAGGCTGATCTTACCAAGCAGAAAGATCTTTTCTCCACAAAATGATAACGTAAATACGTTTCATTTTGTGGATGTACAGAATAACCAGTTGTAAAGAAGGCGAGCTCCCTCTATCAGGCTAGCAAAATGCTCACATCTGACAGAATTTCATATTTCTACAACGCCACCATTCGCCCATGCATGGAATGTTGCTACATATGGACCAGTGTAAAACAAGAATCTTCGCTTTCATAGATTCGACAGTCAACTAAGCCAAACCAACTCCTCTCCAATTGCCGCAATATTGCAGCTCTGACTAACCCGGCAATTCGCAAAATTCCATTTTTTCACTGTAGGGATGCCGGAGAGCCTTCTACTTCGAAAGTTTCTTTCCCCGAACTGCTAGACTATGAAATATCCTCCCTCTATCCTGCTTCCCCGACTGTATTCACATGCAGAAAGTGTAATGTGAACTGGCCTCTTGCTGCTCAACTCCCTGCCTAGAGTATCCCTGTAGGCATGGTCTCTAATTAACAGTTACACATTACGTTTCAGTGTTTGGGGTGAATATAAAGATTATCCATCTATATTGAACAGTTTAACAGTATAAAACAGCTAAAGCAATATGGGCATAAAAGTGAAATGATCGGTCATATTCGGCGGCGACACGAAGGCTCCATTTTCATTAGCTACTACAACTAAATGTGTGAGGGAGACATCACTCTTTCCCAAAAATTACTTAAAGTTGATACTCATGTTATAATGCTAAGTGTTTAGCAATGGGGGCATGAAGACCCATTTGTGAGTCGTTCATATGACTTAACCAAAGATGGAACTTTTCCAACCCATAAAGCAACACGCAAACCATTAAGTTAAATAATTTAGTCTTACGGGAATATAAGCTTAGAACTATTGATGTACGATGTTAAAATATTTGTATATATGTTAGATATAAAAACTAGAAATATAAAGAGGGGCTGAAGGAAAAGAAAAAAACAATAGCAGAAACGAAACGTAAAACAGTGAATTCGCCAGTAAGGGCGCCTCATGGGGATTAGCAGTAAGGTCACATCTTCGCAAACAGAAGGTAAAGTCTGGGAGAGTGACCTCTAGAGTCTGAATCGAACCATCCTTCAGACCGACAGTACAGAACCAGGAGAAATCACAATATATATATATATATATATATATATATATATATATATATATATATATATATATATATATACAATATTTATTACGGCACTATATATACATATTTCAAGGTCGTACCAGTGGTTTCATTACCACTGAATCAACCATAACAGGTTGGAAAGAGTCCCTGCAAATTCATCAGCGACATTGAAAAACTGAAACAATGCCAAGTAAACAAACAGAGAAAAAAACGTTAAAACGATTCAGAGTTTCAAATTTTAAAACATAACTTAGTAATCGACGCCAATAGATTTTGATTATGGAAGGAAAAAATGTGTGTGTGTGTGTGTGTGTGTGTGTGTGTGTGTGTGTGTGTGTGTGTGTGTGTGTGTGTGTGTGTTTAATAGGCTCCTGTAATTGTGGTACCCTTTGCCAGGAAATCTGTCATCACTACTCCGTCCTGGTCCCAGAAGACTGTGAACATGACCTTGCCAGCGGAGGACTGCACTCTTGCCTTCTTTGGAGGTGGTGAGTCCAAGTGCTTCCAGTGCATTGTTTCAGTTTTTCAATGTCGCTTTGGTTTCTGGATCATAGTGATGGGCCCCGGTTTCATCCTGTATAATCAGCCTTTTAAAAAACTTTGACTCATCTTCTTGGCACATTTCCAAATTCATCCTCGAGCACTCGACGCGTTCTCGCTTCTGGAATTGTGTGAGCAACCTGGGAATCCTATTATGCTTCACTTTTGAGGAAATTAAGGGAAGCTATCAAAATCAAGATGCGGGGCAAGATCAGCAAAGGTACCCTCCTCCTGCAGGACAACGCTCCGGTCCACAACTCGCATGTCGCCAGATCAGAAGCACGGGTGTGTGGTTATGAAATCCTACCTCATCCTCCCTACTCTCCTGACCTTGCACCCTCTGACTTTCACTTCTTCCCAGCCATGAAATTGTTTTTGAAAGGAAAGTGTTTCCCAGATGATGCAGCCTTGATTTCTGAAGTCACGTCGTGGTTGGAAGACCAACCTGGGGTGTTCTACAAAAATGGTCTCCAGAGCTGCATCAAACGATGCGAGAAACGCATAACTCTGGGTGGTTCCTATGTAGAGAAAGACTAATAACTGTGCCAAGTTTCGTAGCTCTACTGCTATGGGAAGTGGGTCAGGGGCATTACTTATTGCACGCCCCTCGTAACTGTTATAAAAAATCTAAAACCTGTTTTATATATATTTCATAACTATTCGATATTTATTTAAAAACTATTGTATATATATTCCATAACTATTGAATACACATTTCATAACAGTTTATATATATTTCGTAACTGCTATATATATATTTCATAAAAGTTTATATATATATATATATATATATATATATATATATATATATATATGTGTATATATATATACTAGTAAAAGTACCCGTCGTTGACTGGGTTCAAAAACAGCCTACAGAAAATGGACTCTGATTTATGAAAGTATAATAGGTTATGAAAAGGAAGGGTTGTAAAGAGATAGCTTCGAATTTGGGGGGTATCAAAACCAAAGCAAAATATGATGAAAGTAAAAATAAAATAGATAACCCCCATAATTTATTATAACATACCTGTTAACACTGAAGCACTTATCACAATAGTCTGTGGATCTATATTAAAAAAATTGTTTAAACTTTGTGATATATTTCCATTCTATAGAGGTCAGGCGCGAACGAACATCCCATAATTTTATCATACCATATTTCTCCAAACTGAAACATAATTATCAAAGTATACTTACGCAGGTAGATATGAAAAGTCTTTATTAAAGTCTGTGCCTATTTCCATTCTATAGAGGCCAGGCGCGAATGCAGACCCCACAATTTTATTATATCATCCCTATTTAAGTTAAAACATACTTATCAAAGTATTCTGATGTACATCTATATCAAAAACACTTGTAAACATTTTTTTTTTTAATTTTTTAATTTCTTATTTCCATACTTTGTGGAACAGGCGCGGACGCAGACCCCACAATTTTAATGAACCACCGTTCTGCCAGATCAAACATACCCATTCCTGTGTCTCGATACATCTTCTATAATTACATGTAATCAGTTTTTTAAAATAGTTAACTATATAGGAGCCTATTCGTGGCCAGACACACACACACACACACACACACACACACACATACACACACACACACATACACACACAGGCATTCAGCTTTATATTATAGATATATGTCATAACTGTTGTATACATATTTCATAACGGTTGCATATATATATATATATATATATATATATATATATATATATAAAATGTAATATTTGGTTCGTTAAAAGTGAATAAAACCATATTTCTATGTTACCAATTAAATTGAAATTTTCAGAAAGTCTATTTTTAAAGTCAAAGAATGTTTGCATGTTATTAAAATAATTTAACATTGCGAATTATAAAAATATTAAATTATAAATGAAAATATTTTTCGTAACTGCGAGATTGTCCCCAGTTCATTTTCAGGTAGAAATGAGCCTTTCACTTATTGAGATAAGTATTATTTGTATTAATTTTTATGATACTCATGCAGAGAGTGATCCGTGCTGAAATAATAACGTTATTATTTAAAAAGCCATTCTTAACATGGGGAGGGGAGGGTGTTTTGTACCTATTCTGTACTTTAACCTTACAATTGAATAAAAAAACATATCGTAAAACTTTAATTTGGAAATACGATTTAAAAAACAACGCGGATCACTCTCTGCATTTTTTCCTTTTATTATTCTTAAAGAGTAAAACTTTTCTTATTCATGAAAATAGTTAAGCCTACGGAAATAAATAAATAAATAAATGTTTGTACACGTGACAAATTATCAATAAATGGTTTAGTTACTTTTTTTTTTTAATTATTTATGAAAAGAGTTAACGTAAATAATCTTTGTAAAAGTAAGTTCGAAAGTACCGTAGTTGTACTCCCATGCGTAATTTCTATACTTATAGGTTTTTGGAAATTTTTTTCACTGGATTATTATTGATTGGACACTAATTAAAAATTAATTGATTAAAAAAAAAAATTTTTTTAAGAAATCATTATTTCGACATTTGAAAGTGGTGCTCACTTTTTAGTTACAACGTTCTGATAAATCAGTCACCCATTTTGTAACCAATAAAAACGCGGTATATCAAAACCATAGAAAGTAAAAATAATGAGTCTCTACCGCATTTGTAAGTTAGAAATATATTTGTTTCTCAAAGAAAAAAAATAGATTGAACATTTTTATTGTTTTTATGAAAATAAAGTTTCGAGTTTAAAAAAATTTTTTTTTTTACTTATTTAGTTAAAAGTCAGTTTGTGGGTGTTTTTTGTTATTTTTTTAAATAATTTGTTTTTATGAAAGGTGAGGGTTTTTGTTTTTTTTTCAAAACTTTTTTTTTTTTAATTTTTTTAAGTATTATAAATTTCACTAACATGCTGGAGAAATGTTGGTAGCAGAGAGTGATCCGCGCTATTTCCACGTTTAATTAAAGTTTTATGATATGTTTTTTTTTATTCAATTGTAAGGTAAAAGTACAGAATAGGTACAAAACACTCTCCCCTCCCCATGTTAAAAATTGCTTTTAAAATAATAACATTACTATTTCAGCACGGATCACTCTCTGCATGAGTACCGAAATGTTTAATAATTTGGTATTTTTTTAGATTAGGTCCACCTCCACAATTTTCCTTTAAATGACGACATTTATTGGTTTTCGAGTATGCTGAATACGGAAATCGCATTGTAATTTTGCAGAAATCAGTAGTTATCAAGATATAAAAAGTTATATTATGCATTGTATTCTTTGGCGGCCATCTTTTTACACGCGCACGCGCCATAAACAAATGCACGCGCGTAAAAAAGATGGCCGCCAAAGATTACAATGCATAATACAACTTTTTATATC